>NC_041004.1:35803520-36115082 GCF_004193775.1 Glycine soja
AAGACTCTGTGATTCCATTCATGGGCACGAGAAGATTGGTTGATAGACTAGCAAAGACACTAGGACTTAAAACAACCCTGCCTTACAGTGCCTGGTTTGTGGACAAGCAGGTCAATATATTCATTCTCTTACTTTAGAACATTGTTTACTGGGTTTGACATAGGGATAAAATCATTTTGCTAACTCCTTTTCTTTGCACATTTGCTTTATTTTTTACACGTAGGTTGGAGGATGGACACAAGTTTATGGCAATCACCTCACGTACACCACAATAAGAGGAGCTTCACATGGCACTCCAGCTACTCAACCAAAGAGATCTTTTGTTTTGTTTAATGCGTTTCTTCAAGGGAAACCACTCCCTAAAGCATGAAAAATTTAATGCTTAGTTAATAAATGTCATTGCCATATAAGAAGAAGTAAAATATTGATCTATTATCTGTTATTTGAAGAAAAAAAATGCTAACGCACTTCCTAACACGAGAAATTATTACATGATTTGTGATCAGAAGGATCCTGGCTAAGTTTCAAATCAAACATCAATTTGAGAAAAAAAGAAGTTAGTAAACATGTTACATAGAAATTGGTAAAACTTACATTGTTCCCGACCATAAAATAATTACATGGAAATTGAGAGAAAAAATGATTTTTTATTATATATATATATATATATAATATTTATATTTATATAAAATAAACATTTTCGGAAACACTATATTGAGATTTTACTTTTTATTTTTATTTTTCAAATTTCAGTCTATGGGCATGTCTTTCGACTTACCGAAGACCAATCTCTGTGGGCCTAAAAAATTTAGGCCCAATCATGTGAGTCCAAAATAAATTCCTAGTAAGCACTAAACAGAGCATGGCTAACAAACTGAAGAAGAATGACATATTATAAGAGTAGAAGTCCATGAATGGATTATGGGCGGAAATTGTGATAAATGAAGAAAAAGTTCAGCAAAAAGATTTGATGAATAGTGTTATCTATGCTTACAACTTTTGTATAATGAGCAATTTTTGAATCTGTATTGACTATGTAATGTTAGGAATAAGAAGCTCCCATATGGATATGAATATGATGACTTTAAAATGGTTCGCACCTGCTATAGAGACATGATGAATTGCTATTGCTACTACCGCTAAAAGAAATGCACCTTACAAAATATTTAGAATGGCAATTGCAAAATCTTGTCAAACATAAAAAGCTACAATCAGCCCCCAGTCATAAACTCTACATAAGAAGCTCTCTTGCACTTCATGCTTGCATGATATAATTCATTACTCAAACAGAAGGTTATTCAATACAAGACTAATTCCACCACTAAAATGCATTAACCTCCATCAAATTGTTTATTTCCGTGTCTCCTTGATATATACCATATATTCATCAATTTGCAGTGACAAATCAATCAGATCTTACCGAAGGAGTGTTTGAAACAATTAATCTTGATTTATGCCTGTCGCCAAAATGTTAAAAAGGTTAACCCCATTAGATTAAAATGATTCATTGGACGGATCTCGGTAATGCTAGTTATCTTATGACTTATAATTCCCTGACCAATAGTTAAAACAATAGTTCTTTTTAGCTTTTGATGTATTAATTGCTTACTTATCCTCATTAAAAAACATCAAAACAGAACACAGAATGTCCTCCTACATTGATATGGATATCAATATGTAGTTGATCCTTTTGAGAGCATATCAATGATAGTGCTGCTATTATCATGTGATTACAAAGAGGTGATGCAAATCTTGGCATGGTGCACCAGGCATTTTCCTTCTGCTCTCTTGAAGATTGTTCCTTCGATTATAAGCTACTCCTGAATATCATCTATATGGCCTATGGCCCATTCCAAAGAACATCTTGATACTAGAAATGTCTGTGCATCAATATGCACACACTTGAGAACCATTGTAATAAAAGCATGAGATATCCGAAACCAAGAGAACCATTAAAGCATGGTGGGCAGATATCTCTGCAGTGTGTATACTAATTGTGTGAGTCTGTTTCAAAATTAATACTAGTACACAAATCCTAAGAGGGATATTGAATCGAAGGTTTAGAATCATCAACAACTTCACAAGTGAGATAACTAATTATTTTTGTGGTTGTGGACCCGGATAACTGAATTTTCCAGTACTGAATCTTAAATCTCAAGCACAAATTTGATGTAGTCAAATTCACCAACTTATTCCCAGATAATGGGATAATAATCTTTATCTTTTCCACAAGCAGGTGAAGATGAGTAAAAAAGAAAGTTTGAAGGAGGTGAATCACCTCATTCGGCAAAATCCCATCAAAAGATAATAAAAGTAATAACAATAAACAGATTCAATTAATCAGGCAAGCTAACATTCCAGTAGAAGCCTTACCTAATGACATTGCCAACAAGATATAACAAGAAGCCTAATATTTCAAAAGGCCTTTTGGTCCTTAAAAACTAAGGAATGCATCTCCAGAAAGAAGTACAATCATAATAGTTGCTAAGAATGCAGCAAAATTGATAAATTAATCGAGAAACCACACCACAAATCACACATGGCCATTAGAGAAAAAGAAAGGTTTCAGGAAAATAAAAGAAAAGAAAAAGTCAATTACTGCTTAGCTACCTCTCTATATTCCCATGTGCCCCTTGCTTGAAATTGGAACCACTACCAGGCAACAGAGTTGTTCCCTTTCAAGCAATAAGAGTTAGAAATATTTTTATATCAACCGAAGTGGCAAAAAGTCAGAAACCATGACATACGTTTACTTTGTTAGTCCCACATTGGATAGTTTTAGTAAAACACAGGTCATTATATAGCTAAACGCTAACATCTATGGTCACGACCTTACTTGAACAGGATCTGTTCTATAGGCTCGTACCTCTGTGTCCTTGAGTTCTAAGGAGACAGGAACCTACGTCTGGTGGATGAATCATGACCGTGTGATCAGAGCGTGATTAACGGCCGGGGTGAGTTTCTCTTTGGAGTAGTCTCATCTTTGGCTGTAGAGGATCGTTCTTAGGACACTTCCATGTGCCTGGGAATGGTCATACGGTTGTCTGACAGACCTAAACTTTTTTTTCCCCACCATTCTACAATTTGTGCACATTTGCATGGAAGCTAGTTTGTGTTTAAGGAAGGGTCTCTTCCCTTCCCCAAAGATAAGTTTAATATATTTTTGGGTAAATAAATATGTTGGAAAAAAAAAACTCAATACTCTTTTTTATTTGGCTTTTGAGTAAAATTGTTAAACATCTAACTTTTTTTCCGGTTAAGACACTAATGCAACGGAACACTCTTAGTTTTATTATTATTTTATATTCATCATTGGAGTCAAATTGAGGTATCAAGAATTTTACACCTTACATGCAGATGGTTTAATTGACTGAAATTGATTAGATCATTGCAATCACTTTTAATCATGATTATTATTATCGTTATTACTATAATTAATATTATGACTCTTGTCATCATCCTAACTAGTGAGATGTATGGTGATACACCCTCTCTCTCTATATATATTAATTGATATTGATATTTATTTTGATGTTCTTTGTTTTAGCAAACAAATGGCAAAAGTGAAATTATTGATCAAAGAATTATTAATAATTGAAAACTTCTTTAGACTCGCGAAATTTATTAAATTATGTATTTTTAATTTTGAAGCAGTTTTCATTAAAAGCGATAATTAATCTTTGTCCGAAACTTTGAACGCATACAAGATATGTATTTTTCTCTTAACACAATTTATTTTATACTTAAGGACTAACTAAAATCTGAACCTTAAATCCACTGCTAGCACTTATGTGTTAATCATTGTTGGTTACTTAGATTTTATTTTATGTTTAAGTCTTTTGTTATTTCTTTTTTCTCTTTTTCTATTCACTATTTTTGCTTGATATTGAAAATCATGATTTTTAATTTTTCTTTTAAATTTGAAGCATCATGAATACCGGACGGGTAGAAATGCTAACAACAATTATGGATTTTCTCTAACTGACAGTTAGTGGATAATCCCTACTCAAATCGATCCTAGCCATTGTCATTCGTACTGTGCTTATGTATCAACTACAGATACGGATATTCCTTGCCAGCTTTCCCCAATCGTAATCGATCTGCTCTAGGTATGCTCTTGTTTTTATTACTATTATTTATTTATTTCTGTTCTGCAATGTTAAATCTTATATTTTTCACTTTTCACATTTGATTTTTCCATTCAAGTGGCTTTTGATTGTTTCACCTTAACCGGTTTCTCTCTTTGCTCTCCGAAGTTTGAGATTTTTGCCGTTCGATCGTTGTAGTGGGCGTTGCTAGGAGAGAGAACTAGAGTGAAGCATACAAGGTAAGTTCTCCATTCTTCTTCTTTTATTATTTTCTACCCTAAAATATTACAAATTTTGAATTCACCAATATCTTTTGTTGTTAGGCCATGCTCTAGGGATTACTTTACGTTTGATTGATAACCATTATTAGGTTTTAGTGATATTTGAGTGGTGTTGATTTCACAAATATATGAATCAGTATATTGAGAATGGTGAGGGGACTTGAAGATGGCTAGGGATTTTGTATTATAATAGTAACTAAATCATTTGTATAATCTGTCAGTTTTGATTTTGTTGAGCGCAGTGATATGTTCTATTGAGCACATCAGAATAAGATGAAAATTAGTTAATGAGAAATGATCTACTCTTGAAATTAAGCAAACTTCTCTGGGCCCAAGTGCCCTTATGTTAGAATTCAGAATTGATTTCTCTTTGACATTCAGCTTTTGGCCCTTAGGGTATTTCGATGCATGCTTCACACCAGCATGTGTGTGCATCAACTCTGAAGCAACAAAGTTGCTTCTGCACATTTTACATTATTTGGCACGAAATCATGGATTGGTGATGCAAATCCAAACACACTATTTTAGAAGACTATTTATCTTATTACATGTAACTCTTGTCTTCTGGCTGAACTTTTGTTTATAATTTATAATGAAATACAATAACCTAGGAAATTCTTTTTAGTTTTTACCACACAGTGGCAAAAGATTCATGTATACCATTTGAGACTGTCAAGCTTCAATGATATTTCTTTAGGGCCAGTGATGCCAATACTTGTTCTAGTTTTTTTTTTGGCCCCTACTATGCTGTATGGGGATTCAAACAGGGAAACAGTTTCATGTGGCCAATACTAGTACTCATTAACTTCATAAAATTGTGAAAACAAAAAACAACTGTATGAGGAAGAAATTGGTTGGGTTGCTGATCAGTAAAAAGGTTTCAGAAGTTACTTTTTCTCTAAGGATCTTTGTATGTACTTGAGTTTTAATGGTATTATAGATAAGTAATTTGAAACTTGAAAATGATTCTGGCAGATTCTCTAAAAGGAACTTTAAAATAGCGAGAAAGTTTATAGATTACAACATGAAAGAGAAGTAGAAAATCAACCTCAAGACTAGTCTAAAGTGACAGACTCTGTTATCTAGGTTGAAGAAAACTTAAATAAATGTACTAGGGATGGGATAATGGGATTTTTTATGTGATCAAATCATTTATTTGAAACAATTTAACACACTTGAGCTTAGCTTAGATTTTGCTACTGTTACTTTAGATGTCAAGTCATTTTGCATGGCCTGCGGAGTTAACAAATTACCTTGGCTTAGAATTAAGGCAATAATGGAGTGTAATTTTTGACATTTTTTCTGATGATCATTACTATTCAGAGTTTGTGTGTATGCGTGTATTGTTAAAGTTCAAATTATGTGGGCTCTAATTTCTCTCCTTATTTTCATGGTTATTCTCAAATTTTATAATCTAAGTAGAGAATTTTATAAAAGAAGTATTCCCATGCCCATACAAGAACTTTTGTAAAGAAAGAAACCTTATTTTTTTTATCCAAGCAATTTTTTTACAGAGGTAGGTAATTCATTTTTCAAACATTTGATCCCAACACACTTTGATTTTATTATATCTGAATCTGTGTGACCTGTGTTCAGGTGTTTTCGTCTTTGTGATACTAGTGAATTGCGCATACTCTGCCCAGTTCTCAGTTTCAAGCATGGATCCGGAGGCTGCACGAACTGCTCGAGAATCTCTAGACCTAGCATTCCATATGTCCAATATTCTTGATACGGGTCTAAGAAAAGGGAAACCCTCATTGTTGTCATCATCTCTTGCGTCGGCTTCTTCTTCTTTGCCATAATAAATGGATTTTTTTATTAGATGCCATTCTGTCCATGCTTGCTTAAGTTCTCTAATCCATCTTTTTTGTCTGTTCTTGATGTTGTTCTTTGAATTGCTTTGCTTGTTCTTTTGTATGAGCTTCATTTGATGTACAGTGGCATTGTTTTAGTACAAAAATTGATGTGTTGCAATTAGGACCTCCTATTTGAAGGCTTATCTTTGAGAGTAAATTTTCAGTTAGCGTAAAGAGCCGAGTTCCATCTTGCACAGCTCTAACACATTCATGTTTATCTTCATTTTCCATTACATGGCTCATCTCATTTCTTTTTTAACTATTAACGGGGCTAAAAGCCCGGAAAAAGGAAACTAAACAGCAATTACACGGGGAAAGTAAATTCCTCTAGCATCATCAAAAATCAGATCCTTCAGAAATGAAGGATAATGCTCGAAAATCACAAGTTTACACCCATCAGAACTAGCATAATCAGTCAGCTTGTATGCACAAAAATTCCCCTCCCTGTAAATTTGATTAATACTAATGTTGCCAAAAGACCCCAACAACCTGTGAATAGCAAGGATCAATCTCTTTCCCGAAACACACCCAAGCTTGTTTCCTTTAATGGCAGTAGGCACTGCTTTTGAATCAACCTGCAAGGCAATATTCTGTCTGATGAGCTAAATTAAGACCAACCCATACTCCCCAAAGCTCAGCCATAAACACAAAGGCTCTCCCAATGCACTTGGCAAAACCACCTTTCCATTGACCATCACAATCTCTGATTAACCTCCACAACCTGCAATACCCCGGTGCCCTTTCACTGCCCCATCGGTATTCAGAGCATACCAACCTTCCTGCGAAGCTATCCAATTAACAGAAATTTTGTGACTTATCCTTTAACCAACAACAATGTTCTCCTAGTGGATGATAGTGAACTCCTCCCACCTCTCTCGAATATAGATCCACGGTCTAAAGGGTTTAACAAAATTTGGATCAAGGATCTGCTTATTCCTCCAAGTCCAAAGGTAATACCAGATGGTAGCCCACAATTCAGCCCAAGGCCGATAATGGCTCTGACCCATATTACCACCAAACGTATTTGAATTGATCCAATCCACCAAGCTCATCCCAAAGAAAGAGTGCTGCTAGGTGCACCCAGCATTATTGCTGGTGCACCTGGCACTAACCACAAAAAGACAGAAATACTCCTTACGGATCAAGTTGATCCGTAAATTAATTTTTAAGACTTATGGATCAACTTGATCCGTAAGGAGAAAAATTAGCAGGGACAGTTTTGTTATTTTCAAAAAATGCTGGATGCACCTAGTAACACTTCCAAAGAAATCACTTCTGTCCATTGCGAGAGGGCAATCTCTATGGACATGCACAATGGACTCTATAGAAACATTACAATGATAGCAAGCAGATCCTTGTTACTCCATTTTGGTACATGGAGAATCCAAATTCTTTTCCAAACGTCATCAGCTTCAGCAGTGTGATGATAAGCAATTAGCTTGTAAGCAATTGCAACGGAAAATTCTCCCATCTTGTGGCCTGGCTAAATTCTGGTATCATCCTCTTCACGAATAGAAGGAGGCAAAACAAAATTTATACGTTGAACAATCTCTTGGGGAAGGACCATACCCAACAAATTTTAATTCTAATCCCCTTCACCATCAACAAGGTCAGCAACACAAAAATTCTGCATATGAAAAGGGAGGTTAGGAGCAAACTCACTCAAGATACACTTGTCATCCAACCATCTACCCTTCCAAGCGTTAACTATGGAGCCATTATTAATGCTTCACATCTCAGTCTCACTAAACATAGGCCAAAACTTAGCCAGAGCTTTCCAAATAAAGGAATCTGTATTTTTCACAATCAAAGAATTATCTCCTTTTTTTAGAGCCCAACCCATGTTCATAAGGACATGGCTCATCTCATTTATCACTCTTGAAAGACCTGGTCAACCTTAAACCTTTTGTAGATTAAGCTTAATCTCTAGGTCGAGTATTTAACCTGTGTTTACAATAATCACAGACCAAATTCAACCACCAAACACAAATCATATCACAAATTGAGATGTTGGCAACCAGTCACATATCTTAAATTTTCGCTAATTGGGTGCTAATATAACTTGCTAAGTTAACGTCTTCTTATGTAAACACTTACCTTTGAATGAAAGAATATCACTAAAGATGATTAGTCAGGATTTTCAACGGAGATGGATGAGAAAAAAATTCGCACCCACAGATATCCATGAATAAACTTTGCCACGGATAAGTAATGAATACTCGCTACCTACGGATACAGATATTTTTCACCCGCTTGTTAATGAGTAGGATGTGGGTATCATAGTATCCATAACCATAGATATATGCTATCCGTGAAGTTATTCATATTAATTAATTGTTACAAATTTTTAATGAATTTTTTTTCAGACTCCATGGAGAAAATGAAACTGAATACAATTATAAAAGAACAGGTTGATTAAGATGTTACTACTCTGTAGTTTTTTAATATTTTATTCCATTTCTAATTATCATTATATTAATTGTTATCAATATTTATTTTGATGTTTTTTTATTTTTGAAAACAAGTGGCAAAAGTGAAGTTACTAATGAGGTAATCATTAACAACAATTGAATACTTCCACAATTTAGACTTAATCTATTGAATTATGTATTTTTAATTTATTTGGATTTATGTTTTTCTTTGAAGTATTGCTTTTGAGATATTATAAGTTTATTTGTACTTGTACTTTGGATTTATGTTTAACTCTTTTGCGTTGTTTTTTTTTATTCTTAGTTTTTAATTCACTAGTTTTGCTTATGCTTAGTGTTAACAATCGCTTTTTTTTATATAAAAAAAAAGAAAAAGAAATGCTTGTTTTATTTTTAATTTGAAGTATTCGTGGGTATCCATCCATGGATACCTGCGGTTATAAAAAAAGTCAATGATACCCCATGGATAAATGAATGAACAATGAGCACGTGTCTTCTCCAACGGAAGGATAGCAGGTAACCCCAACCCATGTCCAACCTTGTCTATTGTGGCGAATTTACTGTAGAGGGTCCCCTTTACAAACTTTTTACGTAAAGGGGTCCCTTTTTTAACAAATTACGTAGGGGTCTGTTCCTACGGTGAAGCCGCCAGCAGGACAGGCGAGAAAGGAGTCCCGCCAGCAGCACAGGCGAGAGCTGCACTGATGCCGCCATTCTTCTTGGCGAGACTTGTTGACTAGGCATTGATGCCGCCATTAAGAATAGCGAGATGCTCCATGTAGTTGTCTCGCCAGTGCTGACTGCGAGATAGGTACTGGGTTAGGGCAATCTCGCCAGTGCTAACTGCGAGATGCTCCACGTAGGCAATCTCGCCAGTGCTTCCTGCGAGATTGGTTACGCATGCTAGAACCCTGTTCATGACGAGACTGAAGCATTGGTTGGTCTGAAGCATTTTTTGGTGATGTAGGTTAGGGTTCAAAGGCTAGAGCTGTAGATGTTCACATGCATTGCAGGTGCAAGGATCACATGCATACAGTATAGTTTGCAGAGGCTCACATGTATGACAGATGACTTCGGGCAAATTTTGCATGCTTTAATAATGGCCAGACACAAGTAGTTTTTGTTTAAATAGAGCATGATACAACTTCAAATTTCACAACATTCTGAAGCAAGAGAGAAAGAAAGAAACTGGTTTGAAGAGAGAAAGAAAAGGCTGAAACACGCTTTGTTTGAAGTTTGTTTTTGTTTGAAGTTACTTCATTTCATCTTCAACTTCAAAGCTCTATTGAAAGTAAGGATTTTTTTAATTTATTTTAAGGAACAAAATTTTATTGAGTCAAATTTTTAGAAGCATTATTTGATGCTGTTTCAACTTAATTTTTTTAATAATTTGTATCATTTACAAATTGTTTATTTTGAAGTAATTAATTTTGTGGTTAAAATCAAATTTGAAGCTGAAATTTAAGTGTAGTAATTTTTTGAATTAGATTTTGTATTTGAAAATTATTACCACTAATTATTTCAGCCTTAAGAATATTTATATGTGATAGTTGCAGATTTTGAAGTTGAGGAATTTTTCAAAAATTATTTAATTAGTGTATTAATTTTTTTTAGAATAAAGTATGAATGTCTAGTTTAAGTTTAATAGAGCAAGCAAATAAATATTTTTATTTTTATGATTGACAAAATATTAGTTGAAGTAATAAATTTATTTGTTAGACTAAAAATTGAAGGTAAAGTTTAAGTGTAATAATTTTTGGAATTAGAATTGTTATTTTAAAATTATTATCAGTAATTATTTGTAAGCGTCTTTGTTCATGGTTTTTGTGGCTTAGAAATTTGACGTGTGACCCTTCGGGTTATAAGCTTTTGTTGATGCTATTTCTGACTTACAAATATTTAGAGGTGAGTCTTCGAGTTTTGGAAGTTAAGGAAATTTTTTAGAATTATTTAATTCGAGAAATAATTTGTTAGAATTATTTAATTGGAGTAATAATTTTTTCTGACTTATAAATAATTTGAGTAATAATTTTTTAGAATTATTTCTGACTTACAAATAATTTTTTTGTTAAGGAAATTTTAATAGTGCAAGCAAATAGATTTATTAATTTTTATCATTCAGAAAATATTTAATTGAAGTAATAATTGTTTTTTTTAGACAAAAAATTAATACGTGAAGTTTAAGCATATTAATTTTTGTAATTAGGTTTTTTACTTGGAAGTTATTTTTTAATAATGTTTAATTATTTACAAGCATTTGTTCATGGGTGGACAGGTGTTACAAATAATTACATGATTTCCTTCTAGTTTTTTGAAGTTAGAATGAAATTTTAATATGTAGTTTAAGTTTAAGTTTAACTTTAATTTTAAGTTTAAATTTTAAGTTAATACATGAAGCAAGCAAATACACTTATTTATTTTAAAACTACTGTTGTTATGATTAATTATTTTTAATTTTGTTCATGTAGGTATATCATGAATTCAATTATTACAGTATTGTATTTCAACGAAAGAGTATATGAAGACAATGATGGTGTAATATTTGAAGGCAGTAAAAAGGCGATTCAGATTAAACGCAGAATTAGTTTCAATGCTTTGAAAAAAAAATTGGAGATAAGGTAAAGTTAGAAAATAATGAAATTATTTCTACTATAAGTTGTAGATTTTTAGTTTCAGGAAAATATATTGCGTTGCAAATTTGTGATGACGAAGATGTTGAAACTATGATCGAAAGTTTTCAACAACAACAACAAATGTCAGTTCTAGAATTGTACGTAAAAAAGGATATTGTTGGTGGTTCTATGTTTCATGCTGCAAATTTTGTTACGTCATGTGGACATAATGT
The DNA here is from genome assembly GCF_004193775.1 of Glycine soja. Classification (NCBI taxonomy): domain Eukaryota; kingdom Viridiplantae; phylum Streptophyta; class Magnoliopsida; order Fabales; family Fabaceae; genus Glycine; species Glycine soja. The sequence goes on from NC_041004.1 coordinate 35,815,020, forward strand.
ATCTCATCATGAGTCGGAACTGCCAAGAAATATAAGTAATTTACATGATGATGAAGATGATGATGATGATGATGATTATCTTGCGTCTAACTCATACGTTGAAGAGTCTTTCGATGAAGGTGATAGTGTTGATGGAATATCTGATATAGATGATGAAGTCACCGACATCGTTGAACCAGTTTCAATTGTTCACCCAACTGAAGGTAAATTTTATGAAATACAAAATTAGTTGAATACATCTATCTTTTTATGAGAATTGTATTTAATGCTAACTAAATACGAGTAGTTTGTTGACGTGATTTTTTTTTAAATTATTAGGTGTACCAGGAATTCAAAATTCATTTTGGAATGATGCTTTGCATTATAATAATATCAATTGGAGTCATCCGGACGAGGAGGACATTTGTGGTTTGGACATGCCAACGACTTTTAATGTTGGACAAGAATTATATGTTGGCATGGATTTTGACAGTAAAGATGCGGTAAAAAATGCACTGAAACAATATGTGATGAAGGTGCATCAAAGTTTTAAGGTTGTTGAAACGAAATCACACAAATATATCGTTTGTTGCCCCAACAACAGCGCAGAGTCTCCTTGCCCTTTTTATATGAGGGCAATTTTATCTAAAAAAACTTATGCATGGAAAGTGACACAATGGGGTGGACCGCACACATGTCTAAATATGACTATGACACAAGACCATGAGAAGCTTGATTCAAATTTAATTGCGACTTGCGTAGTAGGTACGTTTTTTATGTTCATATTATCCTACTTTTGTGTTATTTGTTATTTTAATTTGTTATTTTATTTTATTAATTGAATTACAGGTATGATCAGAGAAGATCCATCAATAAAAATTTCTCTGATTCAAGAAAGGATAAATAGTAAATTTTCCTATAAGGTTTCATACAGAAAAGCATGGATGGCGAAACAAAAGGCGATTGCAATGGAATATGGTGATTGGAAAGAGTCGTATGCGAAACTCTCGTTATGGCTAACACACATGCAAAATCATTCTCCTGGCTCTTATTTTCAAATACTACATGACGATTTTATTGTTGGTAATAGCGTGAGTCACGAACATCGTATGTTTCATAGAGTATTTTGGACATTTGGTCAATGCAAATAGGCTTTTAAGTACTGTAAGCCAATCGTACAAGTTGACGGCACACATCTATACAGGAAATACCGTGGGACCCTGTTAATGGCCACATCACAAGATGGAAATGGTGGTGTTCTTCCTCTAGCATTCGCCGTGGTCGAAGGTGAGACGTTAACAGCATGGTCATGGTTTTTGCCCCACTTGCGTGAACACGTCACATATAAGAATGGAATTTGTCTAATATCTGATCGTCACGCGAGTATAAAATATGTTGTCGCTAACGAAACACTTGGTTGGCAACCTCCCCACAGTTATCATGTGTACTGCGTCCGACACATAGCGAGCAATTTCAATCGCAAATTCAACAACGCGAAACAAAAAGAGATGTTCAAGAAATTGGGTAAGGTTTATTTTATACATTAAGTTAATTTGACTTTCATATCTACGTACAACTTTTGATGGTAACAAATTTGATGCAGCGTACACTCCTTGCAAGCATGTGTTTGATCAAAACTTAGAAAAATTTCGTCAATTGAGTCCAGCCATAGCAAGATGGATTGATCGCATTTCAAAGGAAAAATGGAGCATGGCTTACGATACATCTGGACGAAGATATGGTCACATGACAACCAACCTATCAGAATGTGTGAATAAGGTGTTGAAAGATTGTCGCAGCATTCCAATAACAGCGTTGGTCAAGTCAACATATAGTAGGTGCCGAAAGTACTTTGTTGATTGTGGTCGCCTAGCCCAAAGACAATTAAGAGAAGGCCAAGTATATTGTTCTAAGCTTGTTACAAAACTTAGGAAAAATCAAGAACAAGCTTGTTCGCACATCATTCGCGTGTATGATATCCACTCGACAAGGTTTGAATTAGAGGAGACCTTCAATCCTATAACGCAACGTGACGGACAAAAGTGGGCAGTTAACTTGAATGGTCATTATTGTCAATGCGAAAGGTATTCTGCGCTTCAATATCCATGTTCACACATTATTGCAGCTTGTGGTTACGTGAGCATGAACTACTACCAATATATAAATGTTGTTTACACGAATGAGCACATCTTAAAAGCACACTCCGCACAGTGGTGGCCTCTTGGGAATGAAGCGACAATTCCTCCTTCTGATGAGGCATGGGCACTAATCCCTGACCCAACTAAAGTTCGTGCGAAAGGTCGGCCAAAATCAACAAGGATAAGGAATGAGATGGATTGGGTCGAACCATCTGACCAATGACAAAAATGTAGTAGATGTGGAGCAGAAGGGCACAATAGGCGCCGATGTCCAATGCAATCTGACTGTGGGAGTAATTCATTTAATTGATTTATGTATGTTAGATGAGTGACTTGTATTTCTTTAGGTTTTGTTCAATGTATTTACTTTGTGGTCTTCAATGAAATCGTCAGTTACTTCTTTTTGAATGTGTACTTCTAATGAAATAAAATTACATTTAGAAGTTGAAATAAATGAAGTGGATCAATCGAGGTTTAGTGACATTGGTGTTGATCGTTAGTTACAAACGTTAGTTATTTTCTTTTCTCTACCTTAGTTTTTTTTAAACTATCTACAATGACAAACTATGGACTTAGTCATTATGGTTTAGTGTCTAAGTATTATGGTTTAGTGTTTAGGGTCTAAGCCTTAGGTTTTAGGGTTGAGAATTTAGGATTTAAGGGTTTAGGGCTAAGGGGTTAAGTTTTAGTGTTTAAAATTTAGGATTTATAATTTAGTGTTTAGGGTTTAGGGTTTATAATTTAGTGTTTAGGGTTTGGGGTTTATAATTTAGGATTTAGGGTTTAGGGTTTAGTTTTTATATTTTAGGGGTAAGGGTTTAAAAGGTAGTGTTAATGGTTTAGGGTTTAGTTTTTATATTTTAGGGTTAAGGGTTTAAAAGGTAGGGTTAACGGTTTAGGGGTTAGGGTTTATAATTTAGAATTTAGGGTTTAGGGTTTAGTTTTTATATTTTATGATTTAGGGTTTAAAATGTAGGGTTAAGGGTTTAGGGTTAAAGGTTTAAAAGGTAGGGTTAACGGTTTAGGGGTTATGGTTTAGAATTTAGGGTTTAGGGGTTACAATTTAGGATTTAGGGTTTAGGGTTTAGGGTTTAGTTTTTATATATTAGGGGTAAGGGTTTAAATGGTAGGGTTAAGGGTTTAGAGTTTAGGGTTTAGTTTTTATATTTTAGGGTTAAGGGTTTAAAAGGTAGGGTTAACGGTTTAGGAGTTAGGGTTTAGAATTTAGTGTTTAGGGTTTAGGGTTTATAATTTAGGTTTTATGGTTTAGGGTTTAGGGTCTAGTTTTTATATTTTAGGGGTAAGGGTTTGAAATGTAGGGCTAAGGGTTTAGGGTTTAGGGTTTAGTTTTTATATTTTAGGGTTAAGTGTTTAAAATGTAGGGTTAAGGGTTTATGGTTAAATTTTAGGGTTAAGGGATTAGGGTTTAAGATGTAGGGTTTATTATCTAACCCTTGTGGTTTAGAGTTTAGGGTTTAGGGTTTAGGGTTTAGGATTTGGTGTCAAAGCCATAGGGTTTAGGGGTGAGTGTTTAGAACTTAGGGTTTAGGTTTAGAACTTAGTGTTAGGGTTTAAACTTAGGGTTTAGTTTTTAGAACTTTGGGTTTAGGGTTTAAGGTTAAGGGTTTAGTGTGAAGTTTTAGTGTTTTGTGTGTACGGTCTAATCCGTAGGTTTTAGGATTTAGGGTGTAGGGGTTATGGTTTTTAATTTAGAGTTAAGGGTTTAGGGTCAAAGTCGTAGGGTTTTCTGTCAAGTCTTAGCGTTTAGGGTTTAGGGTTTACAGTTTAGGGTTGAAATAAAATTACTCCAGACTCATATGCATCTAATGAAATAAAATTACTTTTCGAAGTTGAAATAAATGGAGTGGATCAATCCAGGTTGAGTGACATTAGTTATTTTCTTTTGTCTACCTTAGTGCACATATGACATTGATGTTCATCGTTACTTAGAAACATTAGTTTTTTTCCTTTTCTCTACCTTAGTTATTTTTTAACTTCATTGATTATTATAGTTTGATACGCGACATAAACTCTATCCATAAGTAAGCCTTAATAAACTGAATACCATACATTACGTGTGAAATTCAAATGAGAAATATACAACAACATATTTAAACGGAGACAAGCAAATCATTCATTTTGGTGTCCGTGATGCCGTGAGGATGTGTCACATGGCTGATCCCATCTTCGTGCTTGGCGATCAAGATTTCTTCTGCCCCGATGCCTTCCCGCTTCTTCTTCGTCAGCCTCCGCAGAAAATGTGTGACGCAAATCAAAACCGAATAAGTCACCCGTATTAGGTATTTGTCCCGGTACATTCCATTGTGTTCCTAATGGGGCATTAGGTGTTGGAATTGGGCCATGATATTGCTGTGAAGGGGTCATAGTGGGCCATGAAAAATGAGCTTGTGTTTCCGCAACACCACCAAACGAATGCTGACTTGCAGAAGTATCAGTGTGATAACCCTGAAAAGGATACTGATACATCTGTGTCGGATACTGAGCAAATGTTTGTGGCGTGTAATACATTCCATGGCCACGCTCTGTCATTTGTTGGGAATATTCTTCCGCTTCAACAGCCTCCCTTCGTCTGTCTATGCCCTGAGTTTCAACACTTGACTGAAGCATATGAAACTGTTGTGCGGGAAATTGACGCTCTGATGCAGGACCATGTGACACTGGCTCAGTGACTCTCTTTTGCTCTTCGGATAAAATTGTAATTTTTTTCACATAAGGCACGAGATCATCAACTGTCCATGTATTCCTCCCTTGAGGAGACACCATGTATTATAATGTCTCTGCAACTTCAGCCTGCAATTATTAGGGTCAGAAAATTAATGGCCATCATTAAAAAAATGTTCAAGTTAAATATTCAAAAAAATTAAAAAATACCAATGTAGCTATGTTTGCATTTTGTGGGTCAACAAACATCTTTATCTTTCGCCTATACCAGACCATGTAGTCCGAGTTAAAGCTCAATAGGCCTTCTTGTCGGGGATAAGCGTCAACCCTAAATGCATGGCGATTATTCCACTGATGAATCATTGGGGCGAACAATTGCCCCCAATTTTCGTCATGTTTCCCTTTTAATGTTATGCCATGAATGTTTAAGGGTTGCGAAGGAGACTCTGGAATTGGTTGCTGCATCCCAAATTATCTCAACAAGACAACTTAGCGAAACTTTGTTACTGCTTTTGTCAATGAACAAGACACCTCCAATGAATCTCAATATCCATGCACGGGCAAACCTTCGTACTTGTTCTTCGTCGTCGTCGTTATTTATTTGTGCAAAATGGTGAGCCAGCCAACTTAATTTAACCACACTACCTTTAATTTAACCTTCTTGTGGTCTGACTCCCAATAATTCCTCACATAAATCAGTCCAATCAAGATTTGTTGGACCGATTAATGGTAAATCATCCACACTTATACCTAACAATACAGAGACGTCTTGGAGAGTAATAGTACACTCTCCGCATCTCATGTGAAACATATGTGTTTCCGGCCTCCATCTTTCTATTAGAGCACTAATTAATGAGACATTTATTTTTAAGTATCCTATCTTCATAATCCAGTAAAAATCAGATTGTCGAAGAAAAGAAAAAATTTGCTCTGGAATTTCTTCTTCCCCTTGATACGTGGGGACAACTCGTTTGATATGTAATTTCCGATCTTCTTTCCCATTTCAAACATGTTCTGAAACATGCTTAGGTTGCATCCATAATACATCAGCATCGATAGGGCCAGACTTAATGTTAATATGTGATGAACATGACGATGAAGATGTCATTGCTACTGTAAAATAAAATATAATACAATAAATTCACAAATCAATTTATATATTATTTGTAGATAATATAAATTAAACTACACACATTTATAAAAACGTTATTAAATATATAACAATAAATTTGTAATAAATAAAACTGGGCAATTTTGAATATATTCTATAGATAAATTAAAATACATGTGAAGAAAAATTTAAATAAATAATTTTTTTTCTACAATTAACAAAAAATAATTAAATAAAATATGGATTAACAAATTATTTATAATATAAAAAAATATTGAAATGCAAAAAATTATTTAAACAATATATATACAAAAATAATAATAATGTACAATGTATCATATATTTAATAACGTAAATTTCCTAAAACAAATAATATTAACCTACAAACTAAAACTAACACTATCTTATCTCATATATATATATAACTAAAAACTAAAAATAATTAACTCAAACAATATTAACTTATCAATTCATTTATTTAAAACTATACTATCTATATATAACATACAAAAATATAACACTAATAAGGTAAATTTACGCGTGTCTAATATTACAATTATTTATTTACGTGTGAAATGCTTAATATTACAAAAACTAAAAATTTACGTCTACCTAAAGTTTACAAATATATACTTAAAGCTAATATTAATTTATGCCTAATATTTCTACAACTACCTAATATTACCTGTGCCTAATATTTCTAAAGCTAATATTACGTGTGTCTAATATTTTTAAACCTAATAATACCTTTGGTTGTGGCTGACTAAAGTATCACATATATAATATCTAAAAATATATACTACAAAATAAATAATATTTTCATACTAACTAACCTAACCTTACAATACCTATTAATCCTAATTAACCTAAACTTACAATACCTATTAATACTAGCTGACCTATTATTTTTATAATATTAACAACAGAATATATAAATCATAATATATAAATTTTATTTAAGAAAATCACTTACCAGGAATTATGGAATTATGGAAGAGAAAAACACAGCAAAGGAACCACAGCATTAGCACGCATACACTCAGTGAAACTCAACAAAGGAGAAAAGCTCGGCTTGGAGAAGAGAAGTGTACATAAAAGTTTATGTTGGAGGTTTTTTATAGAAGAAAACGTATACAAGCAAAGGTCAAAAGCTACTCTCCTCTTCAGTCCAATCCTACTCTGCATGCTGCATCCCTAAACACTGCAAAGCTGAAGCCCTAACACTGCAACCCTGTGACCCTGGGCTAAGAATCTTCACGTGAGCTACAGCCTATCTCGCCAATGGAGAAGGCGAGAGCTTCCTACGTGGCTGTCTCGCCAATGCAGAAGGCGAGACCTTCTCGTGTCTCCTGTCTCGCCAATGGAGAAGGCGAGAGCTTCTCCTACGTGGCCCTGTGTCGCCAATGCAGAAGGCGAGACCTTCTTGTCGCCTGTCTCGCCAATGGAGAAGGCGAGACCTTCTCCTACGTGGCCCGTGTCGCCAATGACAATGACGGTACGTCCTGTAACGCCAATGCCAGTGGCGGGTTAAGCTTTCTCGCCAGTGGCTATGGCGGATTCCATGCAAAAACAAACCCTCTCCGTGAATAGTTTTGAAACAGACCCTAATCCGTAAATAGTTTCTAAATGTGACCCCTTTGCGTAAATTTACGTATCTATTGTCATTCCTAAAGATTAGTCTTCAATCACAAAACTAGTGAATACTACTTCCTATCAATAATAAGATTTTTCTTAAAAAAGACTTACCTTAGGAATAGGACTTGAAAACTATTCAGACTGACTAAAGCCAAGTTATTCCTTGAGACAAGTTATTGAACAAATCAACAATGTATAAAAGAAAACTGGTGACATATTATTAAATATATAGGTAAAATTACAACAGCAAAATCAATTTGCCTGTGGTTCAAAGCTCCCTTTTGCTAAATAAATAAACAAGTCTGAGTATTCAGTGTAGCTCTTGTATTATGCACTAATGTACTTGTCCAAGTGGTTACTAGCCTTTGTCTTCTTTATTGGTTTAGTGGAATGTTCATTGTCTTCTTTATTGGTTTAGTGGAATGTTCATAATTAGTGTTCTCAAGTTGCTAGGTTTGGATTGGACTAGGTGATAAACCAGCTTCTATCAAATAAAATAAGATAAAATAAAAGTTGATAGACAGCAGTTCATAATTTTGAATAACCGTCTATTTATGTTTTTCATATAGCCAACTTAGTTTATTTTAATGGAAGTTGATAATGTACATTTATTTGTTTTTTATTAAAGAATTATGTTAGAAAATTATATCTTAATTTTTTAAAATAAATTTAATTTGTTAATTTTTTTTTAAAAGTATAATATATTAGAAACTATTAATACTAGCTACTGCATTTATTTTTAAAAAATATATCTAAAACTATAGTGAATTAATAGATTTCCTCTAGGGAAAAGTGAAGGCATATCAACAAACCTCCTCTTCTAAAAAAAACCTCCTTTCTCTAATGCATGGTAATAAGTTAATTAGAAAAATACATACTTTTTATATTATTATTCAATAATAAATGTTATATGTACTTAATTTATTTATTTTTGCATCGATTATTTTTAAAATTATATCTAAAACAATTTTTAATAAGTTGAGTATAAAAATTATCATAATAATGAGAATAAATTATACAAATTACCTCTAAATTTCATGAAATTATACAAACTCTTTTTTCTTCACTCCTATACTAATCTTTTTTTTTAATTATTTGAAAAATATACATTGATACCTTTTATACACCACACTAATCCTTTTAATAACTCTTTTTAAGGATTCCCTTTAAGGCTTTAATAACTATGGTTCTCTATATTCCGTAAAAAAAAAAAACTATGTTTCTCTACGAGAGAAGTTATTGTAAATGTTAAAAAAAGTAGAAAAATATAGTTAGTATAATTTACTCTAATAATTAATAATATATAAATATTAAACTGGTTTCACTAACTACTAATTTTGGTTGTAACGTCTTTAATGACGTTATTCTGAAGTCACGATTTGATTCTGGAGTCTGGATACTTGCAAAGTGCAGCTCTTTGTTGGATTTTCTGGTGAAAGATGGTCTTTTGTCCACAATTTTTTGCATCATCTTCAACTTCGAAGTTGCCATCAATACTCATCACGTGATATAAAAAATCATGATTGAGTTCAAAACAAAATCAGATTCCAACCTTATCACAATCGAATATGTAGGTAAAATGGCAGTAGTCAACATCACATCCTGTTTACTGCAATAGTTTTCTAAATTCTAACGCTAGCTATCACGCGGTTCAAAGTGTGAATTTTACTTTTCAAGGGCAAGGTTTGTTCTTAAGTCATAACAAATCAAACAATATAAGAATTTTATAATATAAAATATGTATAATTTTGTATAGAGATAACATTTTTTAGACATTTTTTTTAGTTTTTTAAACAATCACTGTGTTCTTTTTTTTTTAACTACCATGTATACTGGGATCAAGATTCTCTGCGGTTAAAATTTTAAGTAAGCATTTGATAAATAAAAAACTGCCCAAATATCAAAGCTTAAAAATGTTTACTTTTCATTAAAATAAATCATATTTTATTTTTCCAAGATTACGCACCGTTGGATTATAACAGCATGAGGTGCAGTTATAATATTGTGTATTGATAAGAAAATAATTTTAGTTTGACCAGCACTCCACAAGAAAAACATGTTTACTTTTATATAATAAAAATTACAATAAATACATATTTTTAAGATATAAATGACACTATATTAAAATTCATAACACACAAATATTTTTAAATATATAAATTACTAATATTTTAACTTGTACGTTATATTATATATGTTTTTTTATACATTGAAATTCATAATAAATATCTTACATATATTAATAATAATAAATTACAATTATAAAAATTAATATAATTTTTTTAAAATTACAGAGACTAAGCAAAAAGTTGTTGTAACTAACGATAAAGAGTGATTAAACCTAAATGTGTTAACTTTTCCATGGCATGCATAGCCGTCCAAATGAAAAGAATATTCTAAGGCTGATTTGTCTCTTGCTTTTATTCAATACTGTTTGGCTTTTTAATTCATTCCAATTCGCGATCGTGAAATGTGATCCAATTATTTGAATATCATTCTTGTAGAATTTATTAAAAATGATTACTTTTATATTTTTATAACATAAAAAATGGGAAGAAATATGAGATGATCTTCATTGAAATAATCAACCCGTAAGTTTGATGACTAAAATTTATCATAATAAAGACATATTGAAGGGACACAATGTAACGCAATTTACAACCACAACCACGCTGTCAACGACGATGTGCTCACATCATAACAAAGTAAACAAGAAAAGCCGGAACCCTAATATTGACATGTACGATTTGTCTGCTTTCGTATGAGTATAAATAATTTATTTAACCAAAGAATCTATTTAATTTTTATCGGATACAAAATTTATTTGGCTAAGAATCAACACTAACTACGCACTGCTTAAGTGTACACATACATATAATAATTTATGGTTTTACTTAATCACGAACTTTATGATTTTTTTTCCTATATTATTAATTGTTATGCACTTATGCTTGATTATTAATTATGACATTGTAACCATAGAAAAATATCATATGGAAGGTGTTGGATTTTAAAAACTTAAAAAAATAACATGTACAAAGAAGTTTGGATCCGAAAAAGTATGTCATGATCCTTCTCCGCGCACAAGACAATAAAGAGAAATTTATAATAAAAGTAATCTATATTATTAATAAAATGTAACTACTGTCATTACTTTGTTCAATTGTTCTTTTTTCCTTTTTTATTTTTTTAAAAAATAAAGATAGAGCACGAAATATCTCTCTTTCAACTAGTAAATATAATTGTTGTAAACTTATTATACTAACCAAAGAAAATATTTATTAAGATTTTCTTGTAGTGAAATGGAAAAAATATTGATAATATTTTTTATCAACTTTTTGTGGATTATTTAGTGCTTTAAATTTAGTAATCTTGTAGGCAACTGTAAAAATTAAATTTTACATATATTAATATACTGTCACTAAGAAGAGTAATTAGTTAAAGAAATAATCGATGGATAAAATAGATGAAAGAAGCATTGGTTACATTAAATTTAGAGTGTTAAATGAATGCTTAAAGGAATTAGAAAAGGCAACAAAGAAGACCACTATGCTTTTATCATAATCTTTATAAGCGCATAAACACTGGCGCAAATGATTTATCATCCTAATTAAACAAACAACTTTTCACACATGACCATGCTACCTCATTCATTAACTATGATTGCAACACTAATAATCATTTTTCTTGCACAAACACTTGTGGGGGTGAGTTCACTTCCTGAAGCTGATAAAATAACCAATTTGCCGGGGCAGCCACGGGTCGAATTTCAGCAATATTCTGGTTATGTCACCGTGGATGATCAAAATCAAAGAGCTTTGTTTTACTACTTTGTTGAGGCTGAAGAAAACCCTTCTTCCAAGCCATTAGTCCTATGGTTGAATGGAGGTATATATGCCTTGTTATGTATCAATACCATTTACATCATTTTTGTTCAGTTATTTATTTGTTTTGGAATCTGGCTTAAACCTTTTAAGACTGATCAAATCAATTAAGATGCTTTCTTGGTTTTGATTTTTGAAGGGCCCGGTTGTTCATCGATTGGAGTTGGAGCTTTTGCTGAGCATGGTCCTTTCAGACCAAGTGACAACAATGTTCTTGAGATAAATGATAAAAGTTGGAACAAAGGTGAACCTTAAATCCAATGGTTTGTTTTTATTGAGGGTCAAAATATCAAATATGCTCTTTTAAAAAAAGCAAAACTGCTTGTTTATTTCATCCTTATCACAGTGGCAAATGTGCTATACTTGGAGTCACCAGCTGGTGTTGGATTCTCTTACTCTAGCAATGAATCTTTTTATGCCTTAGTGACAGATGAAATCACAGGTTCTTTTCCCCTTCATTTTGTCCACAATGGCATTTAAAAACTAACACAAGAATCAAAATTTAATAAGTTCTTAAGATTTTATCCACTACTTGTCTTTATGACATTTCTCAAGAACCTGACAATGGTTTTGTTCTTGTACAGCTAGGGATAATCTTGTTTTCCTACAGCGTTGGTTCACTAAATTCCCTGAGTACTCAAATAACGACTTCTTCATTTCAGGGGAGAGCTATGGAGGTTAGAATCAAATATAAATTAATAATATATTCACTTTGAAACTGTAGTAAAATAATGCACACTTCACACTTGTTTGTAGGTCACTATGTTCCACAACTTGCACAACTTATTGTTCAAACCAAGACCAACTTCAATCTCAAGGGAATAGCAGTGAGTAGTACAGAAGGGAAAATCTGAATAATTCTAATATTAAAGACCATTTGATTTGTTTGAAAAGTATAACTGGTTCATATTTATATATATGTTGAAATTTGCAGATAGGGAATCCTCTTCTTGAGTTTAATACTGATTTCAACTCAAGATCTGAGTACCTGTGGTCCCACGGACTGATATCAGATTCAACATACGAAGTCTTAACTAGAGTCTGCAACTTTTCCTCAATTAGGAGACAAATGCAAAATGGGAATCTTAGAGGGGTTTGTGGAAAAGCAAATAAGCTATTGGATAGTGAGATTAGCAACTATGTAGATGAATATGATGTCACTCTTGATGTTTGTTTGTCATCAGTAAATCAACAGGCTTATGTGCTGAATCAACTGGTGAGCTTCATCTACTTTCTGCATAGGCATGTAGCATGTTATTTCTTTTTCTTAATTGATTTTGTCCCGGGTTCAGCAAGAGACACAGAAGATAGATGTTTGTATTGGTGATAAAACAACTACATACTTGAACACTAAAGAAGTCCAAGAAGCTCTGCATGCTAATCTTGTTGGAGTCGCCAAATGGTCAACTTGCAGCTCGTAAGTTTTATTGCTTCAAAGATGACACATTCTTGAGTGTTTTAGAGATGCAGATATTATCTTCACAAAAATAAGAAAGGTAGTAAACGTTTGATATTTACCCCTTAACTTATAATAACTATTAGACTCCATAAGTTTTGTTACTTAAAAGACTAAGACATTTCCGTTGTATATCTTTTCTTCAATTTTCCTAAATATTGTAAATAATTTACATATGCATTAAGATACACAAGAAAGTTGATTTTAACAAAAGATATAAAACAAGTATATATGTATTTCCATCTTATTTTAGGGTCCTTTGTCCACCAATCTTCAATCTAATTTCCCTGTTGTTCTTTCTCATTTGTCAAGCACAATTGGTCACCCTTTATTTCTGAGACTTACATCTCGTGCTAATGATATCTTCCTTATGTTACAGAGTTCTGCATTATGATTATCAGAATCTAGAAATACCAACAATTCCTATTCTAGGGTCACTTGTTAACTCTGGCATCAGGGTCCTAGTGTACAGGTAATTGAATTTGTTTAGTCACTGACATTTAGCTAACTCCACACATCAGGGAATAGCCTTTTTTAAGCAAGCAAAGCCATTTCTCTATGCAGTGGAGATCAAGATTCAGTGCTTCCATTATTAGGTTCGCGATCTCTAGTTAACGGATTAGCCAAGGAAATTGGACTTGATACAACCGTGGCCTATAGAGCCTGGTTTGAGGGAAAACAGGTTAGTATTAAATTATTAATACTTGGAGTGCAATAGATCTTTGAAAAATTCAATGCCTATATGCACTGCCATTTAACTCAACCTTGATTTGTTATATAAAATTTCAGGTGGCAGGATGGACACAAGTATATGGGAACATCTTATCATATGCCACCATAAGAGGAGCATCTCATGAAGCTCCCTTTTCTCAACCACAGAGATCACTCGGGCTACTTAAAGCCTTTTTGGAAGGAAAGCCACTACCTGGTGTTAAATAAAATACGAATAGATTTAATTAACGCTAGGCGTTCTTATTTGCTGCAATAAATAGAAATGCTTCCAAAATCCACACAGAAGCTTATTATTGCTATAGGATTACGATTATCTTATGATTGTTATGTTCGTGCTCTACATTTCTATGCTTTGCTTTCTTTCCGAACAATGTGCTAAAGGTGCACAGGATGAAGGGAAGTACAAGGATTAAAAATTACAATCAGCCAAAAATAAACTAAATCCAGATAATTGTATCGTGTTTGTTGAAAGTAGACTATTAGAACAAATTGAATAGGGTTTTATGACTATTTACGGTTAATGTGAAAGCTTTTACACTAACAATCGATAAGGCACTAATTAAAAAGTCAACAAATTTATTAATTTGTAGCTAGCAAAGTCTTAGAAAGTAAGTTATGAGTTTAATTAAACCATATAAAACTAACTTGTGAGATGAGGGTTACTCCCACTTATATATATTATTATGGTCCTATCATTAATCGATGTGAGATTTCCAACACATCATTCACGTCCAGGATTGAACATCCCGAGTGTGAAGTTTTCAAGGCTGGACATTTGTGGCTAGAGATAGTGTTAAGATATAATATATAAGTTGAGGACAACTCTTATTCTATGAGTTAATTTTTGTGATTGAGTTAGGAATAAACATGCATTCTAAGATAAGAGTTTATCCTAAATCTATTAAAACGGGTCACCCACCATATTATCCATGCAGTAAGCCTAATAATGTTGGACGTGTAGGATGCATTAAGAAAAATTCAAGTCTCACATCAACTATAGATAAAACCAAGATAAAATATGAGAGACAATTTTGATCCTATGAGTTAGTGTGACACCCTTTATCCCGACATACATATAAATAAGAAAAACATATAAAGATGTGTAATTAACTAAAATGATTTTATTCAATTAACATAAAGGAGCTCATGTGATTAAAAGGGTCACATTCACTTTAATATTACCAAATAAAACTTATTAAAAAAATATCCGGCTCAGAACAAGGCCATCAAAGTTTACAAAAGAAATTTTGTTAAATCAATGAGGTAAAATAAAATAAAATAATATCATGCAATTAAAATAAAAACTCATCCCCAATGTCACATTCTATCAGAGCATTGTGTCCCAACGTCTCCTAGCACAATGTTCTTTAAAGTTATCCACCTAGTCATCTGTTCCCACGAACACAAATTTCGAGATCATCACAAGATCTAAACACAAATAACACATAGGAGGTGAATTATCACATTTCTAAAAAAAATACAAATAAACAAAGATGTAATCAAAATAAATTATGGAAGTATTTATAACATAGTTCAACTTAATGTAATCCACGTCACTTCACCACTTTATTATTTAAAATTCATTTTTCAATCATCAATCATATTACACATGAATCACACACTCGGATCAAGACGTAATAACACTCATCAATTTCATAATAAACACAAGTGTTATGCAACAATTATACTAAGACTCAAGCCTATATTTAATGTGATACCATGTCACTGAAAAACAACATTGAGGCGCTTAGGAATACATAACAAAACACACCACACAATGGATATGTCAGGTCACTCTTACTAAGTAAAATCATAAGGTGACCAGTGAGGATCACTCTTTTTGCGAAAATGCTCTAATCATATGGGATCAACATAGGATTAAAGGAACACTAAAATCGAGTGTCTTTACCCCCAAGGCCTAGACTCCAAAAAATACGTTAGGGCCTTACCTTCCTAATTCAGATCCAACCCCTAAAACAATTTTTACACGCAAACACTGCTTATGAATTATATAATACTCACGACCTCACACTCGTATTTTAAACACATTTAACACATTACGCTACAATTTAACACTTTAGGTTCCTAATTTGGAATCCTACACTTTCCCTTTAACACTGTGCATAAACATTTTTCTCAAGGTAAACATTAGTCGGGTTATTGTATAATTCACAGCTCACAACACAAGTATTGTCATATCAAGTGTGTTAACCACACACTTATTCATAACCAAATCTCATGTCCATAATTTAACATCTCATAATGTCACAATCCACCATCACATGTTTATGTGTATCTCACAAATTTAACACATGTTCAACTTTGCACTTATACTCAATCTCAATAATAATATTATGATCTCAATGTAACATGTTATTTCACAATTCATCACATATTCAATTTATCACTTACACATAATTTTAATCACAATTTCATGATTCCAATATAACAATCTCGTAATTATAATCATACATGAAGAATTACAATACAATAAACATCCCAAAATAAATCTCAATTTGATCCCTTAAGGATCCATACATGTTCATTCTAACCCCAATTGCGATAAACTTTCCCCTTACCTCTAAGCGGACTCACGTGTGTAGTCCGACAATGATAGCGGCGTCTCTAGTAGTTCCCTAAGATTTCTCAAGTTTTTTCTCTGTTTGCTCTGTTAGGGTTTTCAAGCGTTAGGGGAAAAGATTGTAGTTTTCATTTTACTGTCAACATGAGAGACTAATTTCTCTCTGCAAAACCATTACTTCGCAAATCACAACGATGGGAATGTGCAGAAATGGGTTCCAAAGGGGGTGTTCAAATTTCACGACGATCCAACGGTTTAAGAGTCCGAGATCATAGTTTTCCTGGGACATGTGTTTGGGTGTCTATGGGACATTTCTTCTATCACGATGGTGGATGTGTGCAAAAATAAGTTCTGAACCACAAGTTCAAATTTTCACGATGATCCAACGATTAATGAGTTCAGGATCGTTGTTTTACTGAGATAGATTTGAATGTATGCGAGTAAAAGGGAGGGTTTTGGGAAAGAAACAAGAGAGGAAGAGAGAACCCAAATGTAAATAGTGACATATTACGTCTCTATTTATAGCTGGGGTACTCTTGAATTTTTATTTACTCTATTTTTTATTTCTTTTATAAATAAAATATCCTTTTTATTTTCCTTCAAACCATTATTTTAATTAATACAATTATTTCTCCTTATTTATTTAATTATAAAAATTTTATCATTTTTTTAAAACTCTATTTATTTTTAAATAAAAAATATTTTAAATTTATTTATAAAAAATGAGGTGTTAAAATTAATTTTTGATGTTGAGTTAGACTGAAACTCATATTCTAAGACAATGCATGTGAGAAAGAAATAATACTCCACCATTGTTTCCTTAACATAGTATGTTAAAGAAATAGATATTCCTAAATCTCATCCCACCCTTATTCTTCCTTATACAAAATTTATCCCAATTAAGCCATCTCAAACCCTTTGTGTCTTTTCTCTTTAATCATGACCTATTTGTAGGTAAATAATTGTATAAAATTATTTTTATATTATATGCGTATAATCTATTTTTTCAATTGAAAATTAGACCCAATTAAATATATATATAAAAAAAAGATAGTGTCATGTAAGTGCTTTTAAATGAAGTGTCTATCCATAAAAAATATAGAATATAACAATATTATAATAAACATTTCTAAAATAAATTATGTAGAAGTATTTATCGTTGGGTAAAAAAAATAGAAGTATTGTATAGTGGAAAGGAAATATTAGTTCAAATGAATTTAAGATAATAGTTTGATCCAGTATAATTCAAAAGTAAAAAATATAGTATTTTGGTTAAATACAATTCGTGTTTTTTTATCTTTTATTAGAAATTTTATCTTTATTTTGATATGACAATGTCTTTGGATGGTCTTTTCATTATTTTTTTGCCTTATCTTTTCCTTGACAGCAAAAGCTTCTTGTACTGCACTCATGACTCATTAAGCTAATAGTGCATCTTTTTGACACTAATGAATTCACATAATTACATCACCCTTAAAATATAGTCCACTAAATATAAATAATTAACATAATTGTCATAAAATATAAACTCACATTATGAAAACATAAATTTCCAACAAGAAAAACATAATCAAAATTCAAATTAAATTGGATTTCTATATAATAAAAGTCATGTACAACCTTAAAAAGCTTTGTATCAATAAGGTCCAATATAATAAGAAGATGCTTGAATTCCTTAAACATGTAGATACGAATTTAATTTTCTGACCGTACACATGAAAAAGACTTTGTTAGGAGAAATAAAATCTATTTTTTTTTATCTTTATGTCTCAAAAGTTAGTTTCATGACTTTTGACTATGAGAATATCTTACTTTCAACAAAAACTTAAAAAAACTCAAATATGTTACACCGTAATTTATTTAAAAAATTGATATTTATAAAGTCTTCAAATATTTCAAACATGAGGGTTCCGTGTTCTCGTTTTGATTAACAAGGGTGTTTCCCTAAATTTGTTCAATACTCCCTCTCATCTTTAATATAATAATTAATACTACTAATGTATTATTATTATTATTATCACATACGCTTCACCGGAAATGATATTATGATCGATTTTACTTAACCAATAACTTTATCATTTTTCCTATAACATTTCATTTTAAAAAAAGCTTGATTATTATGACATTGCAAGCTTATAAAGTGAGAGGTGTTGGATTTAGAAATAAAATTTTAAACTATAGCAATCCCCATAAATATATATATATATATATGTATGTATGTATTGATCTAGAGATATTATAGTAATTTAATTTTAAAAATAACTAGCAAAATAGTTTGTGTCTTGGGTATTAAATTTACATTTTACAATATATATATATATATATATATATATATATATATATATATATTATGATTTTTTTATATATTTATCAATTATTTTGTTGAATAATTTTTATAAATATGTATTGGTAAATATATACATAAATATTTAAAATATAGATAAAATAATTATATATGTATGTCAGTACGTGCAGTGTGAACAGCTTTTTTAACAAATTTGGTCACATTTTTTACATCTAGATTTAGAAGAATATTATGTAATTCAAATTCAAAATTCGTATAGTGATAAAAATTAGTGATTTATTTATTTTTATTAAAATTATTGGTCTATTATCATTTTATAATAAATATTAATATAACTTGATTAATATATATGATTATTTTTTTAAAACCATGTGTAGTACTTTTTTAACCGACAATGATATGAGAGAATTGAAATAAATCTTGATGCACTAATAAATTAAGCATTATTTTTTATATGTAATTTAATTTTTTATTTTATTCATTAATACATCATTTCTCGTGAGTTACAGGATTTATAATACTTTCAATAATCTTTTCAAAAAATAATACTATCAATAATAATGTATAAATATCAACATTTAATATGATGGTTATAAATTTGTAGAAAAAGTTCAGAATTCTTATATTTTTCGTATAACTCCTGACTAGTATAATTTTTACATATAATATATATTTTTCATATATATAAATTAGTAAAATATAAATTAATCAAACAAATTTTTGTATTAATAATTAAGTTATTTTTTAATCAATTAACAATTGAGTTATTAATAATTAGGAAAATCTTCTTTTTATATAATATATTTAATAATTAATAATTAATTTATTTTTATTAGTATTAATTAATTTATTCATTAACACAAATCTATTATATTAATATTAATTGATTGTATTTAATTTTTAAAGAATGGATAAGGGAATGTCAAGGTCAGTTCACGTCACAAAATTTTCTTTTATATAATATAAATAAATAGAAGATTACTACCTTCGTGCCTAAAGGGACAAACAAAATTAATTAAAACATACTCCTATTAAAAACGGGATATTTTTTTTATAAAAAAAGTTCTTATTACACATTTTTTTTTTGTTGAGAAATTGTTTCATTAAAATAATGAAAAATCTTCATCAGATACTCAACACATTTAAAATGATTGTTAATCTTATTACACATTTAAACCTTACTTTTCTCTCTGTTATTTACTTCAATTAATTGTTTGAGTAATAATCTAAACCTTACCCTTCTATGTAACAAGAAATTTTTAGACTTTTTTTTGTTCTTAAGCATTCAACAAAATATTATAACTATCATTTACTTTATTTGTTCCATTATAATTATCGTATACAGGATAAATAAATCATATAATAATTATTATTTTAACTTCTTAATATAAAATAATTATTATATTTACTCATATCTCTTGTAATATTAATGATAATTAACTAAATATATAAATAAATTAATAATGATATGAGATTAATTTTTTAAAATTATTATTTTCTTTCTTTTATTTGTAATTTTTTATATGTATAAAATAATTTAGGACGAGAGTCCTTGAAAAATTTCTTTTAAAGAATGTACCAATAATGAGAGAGAGAAAAATAATAATTACAAAGAGAGAGGAAAATTAACTGTAGTAAATTTTTTTAAAATTAGTGCTTTGTCTGTATTACTCAAATTAATTATAGAGAGAGGGAAATTAATTGTAGTAAATAAGAGAGAGAAAAGTGATGTTTAAATGTGTTAATTTTTAAAAATTAATAGCTAGTTGGGTCTTTTTCCAAAAAATTTAGTGTGCTTATTCCCAATGCACTTCAACTATCTTTATAGTGTGTACATTAATATATATATATATATATATATATATATATATATATATATATATATATATATATGTGTGTGTGTGTGTGTAAATTATAGTGTTAAATGACTGTTTAAGTTTATGTTATACAAAATTTAATAAATTAAAATATTAGTAAAATTAATTGTTAAACTAGATGGAAAGATAAAATCACATAAAATAACTAAATCATGATTTGTTTAAAAATAATAATAAATTTTTTTAATAAATATATTAAGAATAAAAAATAAAAAATATAAAAAGTTAGAAACTTTAAATTAATATTAAAAAAGCATTAGAAATTATTAAAAAACTACTCAAAGAAACTTATTTATCAAAAGTCAAATAAACTTTTAACTAATAAAAAATTATAAAATAATTAAGATATCTTTTCAAACATATCCAATTATGTTTAATTACAGTGAAAAACAATAAGAGATGACAGAAAGAAGAAACTAAAAATAATTACACGAAGTAGTTTAAAAGTAAAAGCTGACGTGATAGTGAGATACACAGCTAAATATAAGACCACTATGCGTTTATCATAATCCTTTGCACACAAACACTAGTGAGGAGGATTTATCATTCTAATTACATCAACAACATCACACTCATGACCATGCTACCTCAGTCATTTACTATGATTGCAACATTAATCATTGTTCTTGCACAAACACTTGTGGGGGTGAGTTCACTTCCAGAAGCTGATAAAATAATCAATTTGCCAGGGCAGCCAAAGGTCAAATTTCTGCAATATTCTGGTTATGTCACCGTGGATGATCAACATCAAAGAGCTTTGTTTTACTACTTTGTTGAAGCCGAAGAAGACCCTTCTTCCAAGCCATTAGTCCTATGGTTGAATGGAGGTATATTATATCTTGTTATGTATCAATATCATATACATCATTTTATTCAGTTATTTATTTGTTTTGGAATCTGGCTTAAACCTTTTAAGACTGATCAAATCAACTAAGATGCTTTCTTGGTTTTTAATTTTTGAAGGGCCCGGTTGTTCTTCGATTGGAACTGGAGCTTTTACTGAGCATGGTCCGTTCAGACCGAGTGACAACAATCTTCTTGAGAAAAATGATTATAGTTGGAACAAAGGTGAACCTTAAATCCAATGGTTTGTTTTTATTGAGGATCAAAATATCAAAGTATGCTCTTTAAAAATAATAAAACTGCTTACTTTTTTCATCCTTATCACAGCGGCAAATATGTTATACTTGGAGTCACCAGCTGGTGTTGGTTTCTCTTACTCACGCAATAAATCTTTCTATGCCTTAGTGACAGATGAAATTACAGGTTCTTCTTCACTTCATTTTGTGCACAATGGCATTTAAGTAATTAAGTTGGCAAATGCTAACCATTGCTCTTAAGGCACATTGGTTAAGGAACTAAACGGAGAAAGGTTTTTATTAGGATGCACAAAATTAAGTGTACATGATTTTTTTAAGCTCTCCTATGATTTAAAAAAAAAAAATTCTTTAAGTTCTTTAAGCAATACCTTAAGGACATTGGTTAACAACACCTTTTAAGTAGAAAGGGAAAAATCATAGTTAATAAATGCTTAAGATTTTAATTTTATCCGCTTCTTGTCTTTATGACATTGCTAAAAAAAATCTGGCAATGGTCTTGGTTTTGTACAGCTAGGGATAATCTTGTTTTCCTACAACGATGGTTCACTAAATTCCCTGAGTACTCAAAAAGAGACTTCTTCATTACAGGGGAGAGCTATGGAGGTTAGAATCAGATATAAATGAATTATATATTCACTTTGAAACTGTAGTTAAATAATGCATATTTCACACTTGTTTGTAGGTCACTATGTTCCACAACTTGCACAACTTATTGTTCAAACCAAGACCAACTTCAATCTCAAGGGAATAGCAGTGAGTAGTGGAAAAGGGAAAATCTGAATAATTTTAATATAAAAGACCATTTGATTTGTTTGAAAAATATAACTGGTTCATATTTATATATATGTTGAAATTTGCAGATAGGGAATCCTCTTCTTGAGTTTAATACTGATTTCAACTCAAGATCTGAGTATTTTTGGTCCCACGGACTGATATCAGATTCAACATACGAAGTCTTAACTAGAGACTGCAACTTTTCCTCAATCAGGAGACAATGGCAAAATGGGAATCTTAGAGGGGTTTGTGAAAAAGCAAATAAGCTATTGGATAGTGAGGTTAGCTACTATGTGGATGAATATGATGTCACTCTTGATGTTTGTTTGTCACCAGTAAATCAACAGGCTTATGTGCTGAATCAGCTGGTGAGTTTCATTCATCTACTTTCTGCATAGGCATGTAGCATGTTAATCCTTCTAATTTTTTTCCTCGGAGTTGTTATTCTTTTGATTTCTTTTGCTTAATTGATTTTGTCTCGGGTTCAGCAAGAGACACAGAAGATAGATGTTTGTGTTGGTGATAAAACAACCACATACTTGAACACTAAAGAAGTCCAAGAAGCTCTACATGCTAATCTTGTTGGAGTCGCCAAATGGTCAACTTGCAGCTCGTAAGTTTTATTGCTTCAAAGATGACACATTCTTGAGTGTTTTAGAGATGCAAATATTATGTTCACAAAAATAAGAAAAGCACATAGTATACGTTTGAGATTTACCCCTTAACTTGTAATAACTATTAGACTCCATTAGTTTTGTTACTTAAAAGACTAAGACATTTCCATTGTATATCTTTTCTTCAATTTTCCTAAATATGGTAAATAATTTACATGAGCATTAGGCAATACAAGAAACTTGATTTTAACAAAAGGTATAAAACTAATATGTGTGTGTGTATTTCCATCTTATTTTAGGGTCCTTTGTCCCCCAATCTTCAATCTAATATCCGTGTTCTGCTTTCTCATTTCTCATGCACAATTGGCCACCTTTTATTTCTGAGACTTACATTACATCTCCTGCTAACAATATCTTCCTTATGTTACAGAGTTCTGCATTATGACTATCAGAATCTAGAAGTACCAACAATTCCTATTCTAGGGTCACTTGTTAAGTCTAGCATCAGGGTTCTAGTATACAGGTAATTGAATTTGTTTAGTCACTGACATTTAGCTAATTAACTCCATAATCAATGAATAGTATTTTTCTAAGCAAGCAAAGTCATTTCTCTATGCAGCGGAGATCAAGATTCAGTGATTCCATTATTAGGTTCGCGATCTCTAGTTAACGGATTAGCCAAGGAAATTGGACTGAATACAACAGTGGCCTATAGACCATGGTTTGGAGAAAAACAGGTTAACATTATTAATACTTGGTATACAATATATCTTTGAAATTTTCAATGCCTCTATGCACTGCCATTTAACTCAACCTTGGATTTGTTATATAAAAATTTCAGGTGGCAGGATGGACACAAGTATATGGGGACATCTTATCATATGCCACTGTAAGAGGAGCATCTCATGAAGCTCCCTTTTCTCAACCACAGAGATCACTAGTGCTTCTTAAAGCATTTCTGGAAGGAAAGCCACTACCTGGTGTTGTATAAAATATGAACAGATTTAATTAACACCATGCGTTGTTATTTACCGCAATAAGTAGAAATGCTTCCAAGATCCAAACAGAAACTGACTATTGCTATTGGATCATCTTATGATTGTTATGTTCTGCTCTCTACATTTCCTTGCTTAATTTGTCTCCGAACAATGTGCTAAATGTGTACAGAATGAAGGAAAGTACAAGGATTAAAAATTTACAGTAACCAAAATATACTAAATCTTACCAATTGTACCGTGTTTGCTGAAAGTAGGCTGTGATAAAAAAAACAAAAAGTTAAAACAAATTAAACAGGGTTTAATCATCATGCACCATCATCAGTGCAAAAGTTTTTACACTAACAATCAATTGGAAAATAGTATTGGTATGACTTAAGGTAATGATTATAAAATTTAATAAATTTATCATTCAAAGTAATTGTTGAATACTGTGCACGGCAACAGTATTAATGTTAGTCTTGCAAATTATGTTTTTGTATCTAGAGAATTATATGGATCTAGAAAATAAGTAGCTAGGTAATGAGAGTTAATGCATAATGCTCTCTAAGTAGTTTCATTGTTCACTATAAATATGTGAACTCTTACATCATAGAGTCAAGCTAAAGTTAAAATAAAATAAGAGAATTATTCCGTCCCAAATAATCTTTCTCTTATTTTATTTTCTAAGTTTTCACCTTTAGAATACCACCAATAGTGATTTATAGTTAGATAATAGTATAAAATTGTTTTGCATTATATAATTAATCTCATAAATATTTTTTTATTTTTTTCATTTACAATACTCAAATTAAAACCTTATTTGAAAGTTCAAACCTAATATAACTTATGAATATCACAAAAGACTTACTTTAGTCATACTTTTTCTATTCGTGAGAATTAAATGTATTATGAGATTTACAATAACTCACATTTTATTTAGCTAACTAAACTAACTCTTTTCAAACAAACAATAAAATCTACAATTTCTTCATACATAAATTTTTAAACCAATAGACAATGAAAAATCCACACGCTGGGTGATAGAGTCTTGCAGATTAATTTAACTTTAATTTTCAAAGTATAAAGAATTTTACATTGTAAATTAATTAAAAACCACCTTAGATAATTATGTGAGGTTTTTAAGTAATTATTATAAAATTAAAAAATTTTATTACATGACAATTTATAATTAGACATTATTATAAAATGTTTTACACGCTATGTTTAAATTAAATTCTATTTTTTAATTTAAATTTCACTAATTTTCCTATTTTTTTACTCTTCTAAGTCAAACATAAAAGACAACAGAAGAACCATATGTAACCTAAATAATTATAAAGCAGGGGGGGTTAACAACTAATTCCACCCAGATGTAATCGCCACCATTTGTTTCAGGCGTGGACTGCAAATACAAACGTTACTCATTCCGTTTTAGATTAGATGACATTTTAGAAACAAAAAGTTTATTTCAAATTTACAAAACTAATATTGTATTAAATATTTTTTCCAAGACTATTCTTAATTATTATTTAGTGCGAATAGTATATAAAAATAGTAAATAAATATTAATTAGAAAGATAAATGGTACATTAGAAAATTATCTAATATTTTCTTTGAAAATTAACTAATTAACTGTACTTCTTGATATTTGTATCAAAACCTTAAAGTTCATATGATTTGAAACAAAGGGAGAATATTAATAGGACAATTTATTACTTCTTCCGTTATTAAATATATGAATCTTTTAATTAATTTATATTTTTTAAGAAAGTTGATTAATATAATTAATAACATTAAATTTGTTAATCATTTATATTATTTTGTCAAAATTATCCTTAAATTTATCGGGTCTCATAATTTCTTTATTTCCACGTAATTATTTTCACACCTAAATAACTAATATATGTTAGTGTTCTTATCTAATTCTTACAAGAGAGATAATATATTTATTTTTTAAATATATAAATTTCATTGTAAAGTAATAAAAGGTATTTAGGTAAAAAATTAATTAAAACAAAAAACAACTTGAGTAGAGTAAAAAAAAAAAAAAAAAAAAAGTGAAAAACAAGGTCTTATAGTAACGAAGTGAGTATGATCCT
The DNA here is from genome assembly GCF_004193775.1 of Glycine soja. Classification (NCBI taxonomy): domain Eukaryota; kingdom Viridiplantae; phylum Streptophyta; class Magnoliopsida; order Fabales; family Fabaceae; genus Glycine; species Glycine soja. The sequence continues at coordinate 35,840,964 of NC_041004.1, forward strand.
TTACATTTCTCCTTGATCCCCCAATACAACATCTGAATATGACCATGTTACCTCATTCATTTACTATGATTGCAGCATTAATTATTATTCTTGCGCAAACACTTATGGGGTGAATTCTGTTCCTGAAGCTGATAAAATAAGCAATTTGCTGGTGCAGCCACATGTCAAATTTCAGCAGTATTCTGGTTACATTACAGTGGATAACCAAAATCAGAGAGCTTTGTTTTATTACTTTGTTGAAGCTGAAACAGACCCTACTTCCAAGCCAGTTGTCCTCTGGTTGAATGGAGGTTACATATATATAACTTGTTATATATAATACACATGATTTTGCTCATTTATTTATTTTGGCATAGCCTCATAGGTTTAAACCTCTTAGACTAATCAAAGAAATTAAAGTGCTTTCTTGGATTTGACTACTGAAGGTCCTGGTTGTTCATTTATTGGTGCTGGAGCTTTAGTTGAGCATGGCCCATTTAAACCGGGTGACGACAATGTTCTAGTGAAAAATTATTATAGTTGGAACAAAGGTGAACCAACAACCCAACAACTTTGTAAATCCAATGCTTTGTTTTTAAGGGGTCAAACTATTAAATATGCTCTTTTCTAGCAACCAAAATTCTTTGTAATTTTTCATATTTTTCAGTGGCAAATCTGATATACTTGGAATCACCAGCTGGTGTTGGATTTTCGTACTCTAGCAATACATCTTTCTATACCTTAGTGACAGATGAAATTACAGCTAGGGATAATCTTGTTTTCCTGCATCACTGGTTCACTGAATTCCCTGCGTACTCAAATAACGACTTCTTTATTACAGGGGAAAGCTATGCAGGTAGAAAAAAAATAATTGAAATAAATTAATGATATATGATTTAATCAATCATTTAATCTCTATAGTTATACAAACTCTACCTTTTAGTTCCTATACTTGAAAATCATCCATTTTAATCCCTACACACATCATTTTTAAATTCTTTTAGTCTCTATACATACTAGTTTTAATCTTTTTTAGTCCCTGCCATCTAAACTCACGGAGATAAAAGAGATTGAAAGTAATATGTATAAGGACTAGAAGAGATGTTTTTTGAGTATAAAAGATAAAGTTTGTATGACTATAGGGACTAAATGAATAATTAAACCATAATATATTATTTTGAAATCACAATATGCTAATACAAACCTGTTTTATGCTCCACAACTTGCACAACTTATTGTTCAAACCAAGGCCAACTTCAATCTCAAGGGGATAGCAGTAAGTGCTGGTGGGAATTTTTTAACAATTATAACATAAGAAATCATTTGGATTGTTTGTTAAGTATAATGTGTTCATATACATATTTTGATATTTGCAGATAAGGAATACTCTTATGGAATTTGATACTGATTTGAACTCCAAAACTGAATTCCTATGGTCCCACGGACTGATTTCAGATTCTACTTACGATCTCTTCACCAGAGTCTGTAATTATTCCACAATTAGGAGACAAATGATATATGAGAATCTAAGTGACGTTTGTGCAAATATAACCAAATTAGTGTTTACTGAGCTTAGTGACTATATAGACGAATATGATGTCATTCTTGATGTGTATTTATCATCAGCAAATCAACAGTCTTATGTGCTGAATCAAAAGGTAAGCTTATTTTGAGATTTTTTTTCTTTTCTCACAGTTGTTCTTCTATTCATTTTCTTTTATTTGCCTTGGTCCATGATGTAGCAAGAGACACATAGATCTTTGTGTGAATGATATAGGAGTCACGTACTTAAACAGGAAAGGCGTACAAGAGGCTCTCCATGCTAAGCTTGTTGGAGTCTCCAAATGGTCAACTTGCAGCAGGTAAGTCTTATTTATTGCTTCAAAGATAACACATAAATGAGTGCATTTAGATTTAGAAATGCAGATATATAAAACTTCTACCTTAAATTATTCATTTGGTCCCGTTTTAAGTTATATAGTTTTAGTATATATATATTTTTAATCTGAACTGTTTTCTAATATTAATAATAGAGACTGATCATAAAACTTACAATTTTAGTATTATATAGGGACTAAAATTTAAAATGAGAACAGCTGCGGGTATCAAATGAATAGATTAATCAAACTTCTATATATGTTTTTCCATCTTATTTTAGGGTCCCTATTCATCCATCTTTAATTTAATTTCCTAGTCTAGCCTTCTTTAGCAAAGCTATCTTATTTTTACTCCTTATGCTTTCATAGAATGATACCTTTATAGACTTATATGTATGGAAAAAAGTCTCTAAACACCCAAAACCAATTAACACCTTGAGAGAGATAGCCAGAGAAGAGAGAAAAATATTGATATAATAGATAAAGGGATGTGATAGAAATTAAGGTTGTTGATAAAATATTTGATAATTAGGGCTGTTACAGTGTAAGCGAATTTAAGACTATGTATCTTGTGTTACAGTGTTCTCCGATAATCTAGAGATAGCAACAATTTCTATTATAGGATCACTTGTTAATTCTAGCATCAGGGTTCTGGGTTCTGGTATACAGGTAAGCGAATTTATTCAACCATCTACATTTACTTACCTAACTCCATGTACATTACGTATTTACCTACCTACCTACCATGATTCATCAAGGCGTAACATTTTTCAAGCATGCTTAAGTCATTTTTCTCTGTGCAGTGGAGATCAAGATCATTGCTTGGATCGCGATCTCTGGTGAATGGATTAGCCAAGGAACTTGGACTGAATACAACAGTAGCCTATAAAGCCTTGTTTGAGGGAAAGCATGTTAATACCTAAAATGCAAATAACATCTTGAATAACGTTTTATATCAATCTTAACCATTGGTTGAAAACTCTACAAAATTTTATACCATTTAAAAATTAATTGATATTCCATTGCATTATAATATTTTTTTATAGGCTTGATTGCATTACAAAATTATGTTTAACATTGAAGCAAATTTCAACTGTTTAAATGATGCATTTAGAAATTAGAAATCTATCAATTGTACAAAATTTTCATAATCATCAAGATAATATAAAATGATATAATACTCACAAATTGTGTAACAAGTGAGAAGTAATTAAAAACCTTTAAGCATATATGTTTCAGGGGTTTGATCCCTGATTATGTGAATAGAGATTCACATGTGAGGAGAGGAATTTCTCCTTAGTTGGTACTCTACTTCTTAGAGAGATTAGTATGATGGCTTCTGAATGCCGAGATACCTTACCTTTTTGTTGTCAGAAAAAAATAAAATAATAATAATCACTAGGATTTGTGTAATAATAGGGGGTTGGATAGTATGCACTGGATTATAATCTTTATGTGATCATTATATTGTATATAAAAAGGTTAAAATATATAGAATCTTGATCCCTTATTTACATTTTAGGTTTCCGTTTGATAAGTTATGTTTAGAAAGTTTTGCTTTAATCTCTTATAATATCTCTAATAGATTAAATTAATTCATCTTATAGTTTTCTTTTAAACAAATGATATTAATTTTGACTGATGTGACATTTTTCACAGTTTATTATGTGTCATCCAACTTAATGAAATGAACTTTAACTGATAGTTAAAAGTTATTAAATGTATTATTGTATCACATCTTGTGTTACTCAACCATGATTTGGTATATTCTAGGTTGGAGGATGCATATATGTGAACATCTTATCATATGCCACCATAAGAGGAGCATCTCATGAAGCTCCCTATACTCATGAAGCCTTTTTGGAAGGAAAGCCACTACCAAGTCTATTGTATAAAATATGAATTATGAACAGCTTTAGTTACACAAGAGTTCCTAATTTATTTTACCACAATAAGATAAATCCTTCTAAAATCCTCACAGAAACTTATTACTGCTATTGGATCGCTTTCAATTGTTATCTTAGTGCTTCCTATATTTTTTGTTGTTGTTTCGAATAATTAGTTCAAGTGAGCATTAGGATTAGCCATGTATAATTCACTGAAACAAAATGTATCCAACCAACTAGTTGTAATTTATAAATTGATTAGGGGTATTTATATTTTTAGTACAAATAGTGACAATCATATCTGAATTTATGTAATTTATCCATTTTCTTTGTCACTAATTTAACATCAATGACTTTATTTATAAACTGATTTAATCATTTTTACAAAGTTGTCTTATCAAAAATAGTAATAAATCTTTGGTGAAAAATCTCAAGCATCCATAAGGTGGATATCTTCTTACCAATATGATTTATTTCATATCTAAGAATCAATCTAAATTTAAACTCTAAACCACTTAATTAAGAAACATAATGTTATTATCTAAACTGATTTAATCTGAGTTTATTTAAACTTAGACAGTTACGCAAGTTTATTTATAAATTTAGGAATGCTCATAGGTTCGTCTCTAACAATCACGAAGCAAGGATTTGAACACGGGAGGGTCAGGAATAAAAAAATAAATTTATTTAACAAATATTAAAACAGTAAATTTTAAACAAAATATTATTAGTGTTTTTAAAATGACACAATAACATATTTAAAAATATATTTCTGTAGACAACAAACTAAAAATATTTTTAAATGCCTCTAAGAACTTTCATGAATTTCTATTTAAAATTTGTATACGCATTAACCACAATTTGCAATGAAAAAGTCCTGTTAATTTTGATATAAAAATTCTCTAAATCAGAATGAATTAGCTTACTCGTTGGATTATTTTTATGACAATAGTAGTTGACAACTATTGAAGATGAATGTTGTTTTCATATTGTTAGAAAATAAAAGAAGAAAAATGTTGTATAGTTTGACTAAAATGATAATGATATAATGAAGGAATATTTGTTGATCTTAAAGTTCTAGATGATAATTTCTTATAAGTTTGTCCCGCTAGCAAGAGGTTAATAAATAAATCAATATAAAAAAGGCTAATAAAATCATTTGATTATAAATAAAACAATTTATAATATATAAAATTGCAATAATAGATTATAAATGAAAAGAATATTAAAAAGTAAAATCAACCGATAGCAAAATATTTTGACTAAAAAGAAGAAAACAACGTAATTATCTCTGCAATGTATTAGACATTTTTGTTTGAGGACTTTTCAAATCAGTAAAAAAATACTCTATAATAAATAAAGACTATAAAAATAGAATATTTGCCTGAAAATATAATTAATTATCTTCATGATAGAAATTATAAGAAAGGAATATTTTTAAAAAAAGATAAATAATGCTTAGATATTTTTATTTTCATAGTCAAATCTTCTTAATAAAAGTAATAACTTTAATATATATGTGTATATATATATATATATTAAAAGTTTTAATATAAAAAAAAGCTAGGAATGTTCATAGTTTCATCCCTGTTCACACTATAAAAATGCTTCACACTGTTGGTTGGTGTACTGAAATAAAATTCTATTTTTTTAATCTAAATTTCAATGATTTTCCTAACGCATTTTTATTCATATTTTAAAGTCAAACATATAGTGCATCCACACATGAAAAAACAATAAAAGGGAACATATAACCCAAATTCTCAAGGCAGGCAGGTTAACAACTAAGTCCACAGGTTTCAGGCGTGAACTACAAACACAAACGTTATATTAATAGGACAATGACTTGTTCCTTATTTGTTGTAAACCTTTGCCATTCACCTTGATCCCCCAATTAAACCAACTTAACAACATCTGAATATGACCACGCTACCTCATTCATTTACTATGATTGTAACATTAATTATTGTTCTTGCCCAAACACTTGTGGTGGTGAACTCACTTCCTGAAGCTGATAAAATAACCAATTTGCCGGGGCAGCCACATGTCAAATTTCAGCAATATTCTGGTTACATTACCGTGGATGACCAAAATCAGAGAGCTTTGTTTTATTACTTTGTTGAAGCTGAAAAACACCCTACTTCCAAGCCAGTAGTCCTCTGGTTGAATGGAGGTATATATAACTTGTTATATATCATACACATGATTTTGTTTATTTTGGCATAGGCTTAAACCATTTAAACTAATCAAAGCAATTAAGGTACTTTCTTTTTATATATGAAGGTCCTGGTTGTTCATCTATTGGAGTTGGAGCTTTAGTTGAGCATGGCCCTTTCAAACCGGGTGACAACAATGTTCTTGTGAAAAATCATTATAGTTGGAACAAAGGTAAATCCAATGCTTTGTTTCTATAGGGGTCAAAATACCGAATATGCTCTTGAAAGCAAAATTGCTTATTGATTTTTCTCTTTTTTTTTACAGTGGCAAATGTGCTATACTTGGAATCACCAGCTGGTGTTGGATTTTCATACTCAAGCAATACATCTTTCTATACCTTAGTGACAGATGAAATTACAGCTAGAGATAATCTTATTTTTCTACAGCGATGGTTCACTGAATTCCCTGAGTACTCAAAAAACGACTTCTTCATTACAGGGGAGAGCTATGCAGGTAGAAAGAAATAATTGAAATAAGTTTAAAATATATTCATTTTGAAACTGCAATAAGGTAATACAAACTTGTTTTGTTTTTTGCAGGTCACTATGCTCCACAACTTGCACAACTTATTGTTCAAACAAAGACCAACTTCAATCTTAAGGGGGTAGCAGTGAGTATAGGGAAATTTTGAATAATTAAAGCATAAGAAATCATTTGTTTTATTTGAAAAATATAACGTGTTCATATATGTGCAGATAGGCAATCCTCTAATGGAATTTGATACTGATTTGAACTCCAAAGCTGAATTCTTTTGGTCCCACGGACTGATTTCAGATTCAACTTATGATCTCTTCACCAGAGTTTGCAACTATTCCACAATTAGGAGACAAACGATACAAGGTAATCTTAGTGACGTTTGTGCAAAAATAAATGGACTGGTGTTTACTGAGGTTAGCAACTATATAGACCAATATGATGTCACTCTTGATGTGTGTCTGTCATCAGCAAATCAACAGGCTTATGTGCTGAATCAAATGGTAAGCTTCATCTGTTATATGCATACATACCCATCTTAGTTTTTTTGATTGTTTTTTATCTCAGTTTTTGTTTTATTCATTTTGTTTTACTTGCCTTTGTCTATAATGTAGCAAGAGACACAGAAGATAGATGTTTGTGTGGATGATAAAGCAGTCACATACTTAAACAGGAAAGATGTGCAGAAGGCTCTCCATGCTAAGCTTGTTGAAGTCTCCAAATGGTCAGCTTGCAGCAGGTAAGTCTCATTTATTGCTTCAAAGATTAGACATAAATTAGTTCATTTAGATTTAGAGATACGGATATATAAAACTGTTAAATTTTTTTCGGTCCATGTAGTTTCAGTGAAACTTGATTTTAGTTCTGTAACTTCAATTATAATCAATTTGGTCCCTAAATTTTACAAAAAAAAAAAAAAAACAAAACAGTGATTTATTTTCCTCCTTACATTGAAAACCATTTGTAATGAGGGACGAAAACCACTTTCTGTTCCAAAGTTGAATCAAATTGATCAAAGTTAAAATAGGAACTGATACTAAGTTTTTTCTGAAAATACAAGGACTAAAAACATATTTTACCCTAAAATACTAGAATATTTTTCCATCTTTATTTTAGTTTCTTTTATTAATCAATCTTCAAATTATTGTGGTAGACTCCTAATGTAGCATTTTCTAGCAACTCAATTTTTTTTACTCCTTAAGTTTTCATTGTTTGACTTTGACCCCTTTTTAGACTTATCCCTCCTATTAAGACTATCTATCTTGTGTTACAACAGAGTTCTCCATTATGACCGTCGGAATCTAGAGATACCAACCGTTTCTATTCTAGGCTCACTTGTTAATTCCAACATCAGAGTTCTGGTATACAGGTAAGCGAATTTATTGAATCGTCTACATTTACTTACCTAACCCCATTACCTACCTACCATGATTCACCATAGCATAACATTTTTTAATCAAGCCAAGTCATTTTTTTTTTCTGAGCAGTGGAGATCAAGATTCAGTTATCCCATTACTGGGATCTCGGTCTCTGGTGAATGGATTAGCCAAGGAACTTGGACTGAATACAACAGTGGCATATAGAGCCTGGTTTGAGAGAAAACAGGTTTATACTTAGAATGCAATATATCCAAAGAATGCAATATATAAACACTATTTTTTTATTGGTGAGATTTATAATACTCACACATCATACTCAACTAATTAACTACTATATATAACATCTTGAATATAATTTTATATCAAAATTAACAATTGCTTGAAAACTCTCCGAAATTTTATATACTTTAAAAATTAATTAATATTTCATTGCATTATAATATGATTAAGATTTTAGTAAATTTCAGTTATTTAGATTATGCATTTAGAAATTTCCGAATTATCCAAAATTTAATATTCATGATCACCAAGATAATATAATATGATCTAATAAAAGGGTTATTAAAAGTTAACTTCAGTAAAAAGTTATTATATTATTTTATCAAAAGTTTGACAACTAATGGTTAAGGTATCATTATATCTTGAAAATTTTGAATACATCTAAGCATTGCCATTTGACTCAACCTAAAAATTTCAGGTAGCAGGATGGACACAAGTATACGGAGAGCTCTTATCATATGCCACCATAAGAGGAGCATCTCATGAAGCTCCCTTCACTCAACCACAGAGATCACTCGTGCTACTTAAAGCATTTCTAGAAGGAAAGCCACTACCTAATGTTAAATAAAATATGAACTGCTTTAATCACACAGATGTTCCTAATTCCTTTCACCACAATAAATATTTTTTTTCTAAAATCCTCACAGAGCTATTGGATCATATTTAATTGTTCTTTCGAATAATGAGTTAAAGTAGCAGGGGTTGAAACTAAGCAATGTTATTATTGAAGTCGAAAATCACAAATAAAGTTGAATTTTCTGAGACGTAATAGTCAATGATCTAAAATGTTTATCCGCGGTATCCCACGCAAACCTTCCGGGATACAACATGAGCATCTTAGCAGAATTAATTACACAGAACCTGCAAGGAAAAATTATTGACCAAGGAGTAAAGAGAGAGAAGGCTTAATAGAGGTAAAGAGAAAACAAAGAGAAGCAAAGAAAAAAAAGAAAAAACAAAGAAGAAGCCAATAATCTCATTTTCTTTTAAAATCTTTTTTCAAAAAATATCTCCAGCCAACTTTTTTTTCTTTTATCACCAATAATGAGCTTATAATTGTCATTGTCCCCCTTTTGATTTCCACTTTTATTGGCATTAATAGGAAATTTGAATTTCAAAATTTGAATTTAAATGTCATAACTTGTCCATTTAATTAAATATTTTTTAAGAAAATTCTTTTGAAATAATTATTAAAATTACAACAATCCTCCACATATTTCAAAATAATAAATTATATTTAATAAATAAAAGAAAATTTTTGGATCAACATGAGGTGTAATACATCGAACCTAGTATAGCAAGCTATATGAACCAGACCTAGACTGATAGAACTTAACACATAGTGTAGTTGGTGTAGCAAGCTATATGAACCAAAAACACTTGACATGTGATAGCGGTCTACCAATCACAAGACACCCCCACAATCTTTATTGTTATTGTTGTGTTGCGCTACTAGGCCATGCGCGTGCCCGATATTCATGAGTGCTCTAGAGATCTCGCCATTATGTCATGCAAGAGGCCTCACTTGACACTCATATAGGTGATTTCATCAAGTGCATGTTGTAAATCATACACCACTCATAAGGGATATGAAAATCATTAAAAACTTTATAAGATGTAAATCTTTTTCAAACATGTAAAGTTTACTATAAAGTTTATCCTATCATTAACGCAATTCTAACACTTTCTCACACCATAGGAAGGGACTAAAAGCAAATTGATAGAAATCAATTTGAGTGTTAGCAGAACTGACAAGTGCTTGTTTTTACCCATATGAACTTTCTTCATGAGATTTCCAATCACAAAGGTTGGGTTACCATCACTTGTTTGTTTTCAAGTGGCTTAAGTTGTATTTCCCTCAATGTTTCTAATATCATATTCCTCCCTAAGGGTTTTGTCAAAGGATCTGCTAAGTTTTCTTTTGACTTCACATAATCTATGGAAATTGTTCCATCTTTTAGCAGCTGCTTAACCACATTATGCCTCAGTTGTATATGTCTATTTTTCCCATTGAATATTTTATTCTTAGCCACAACTATCGCTGATTGGGAATCACAATGCATAGATATTGATGGGGTTGGTTTCATTCCCAAAGGAATGTTAGCTAAGAAGTTTTTCAACCACTCAGCCTCACTACCAACCATTTCTAGAGCAACAAACTCTAACTCCATTGTTGATCTAGCAATAATAGTTTGTCTGGCTGATCTCCAAGCTACCGCACCCCCACCAAGAGTAAACACATAACCATCAGTGGATTTTGTCTCATCTGAATCAGAGATCCAGTTAGCATCGCTATACCCTTCAAGTACTGCGGGAAATTCACTGTATTCAATACCAAAATCCATGGTACCTCTTAGATATCTCATGAGTCTAACAAGTGCATCCTAATGGTCCTGATTAGGACTATGGGTATATATACTCAATCTGCCTACTGAATATGTAATATTAGGTTTAGAAAAGTTCATCAAATGCAATAAGCTCCTAATGATTTTGGCATATTGAGTTTGAGCAATTGATTCTCCTTTATTTTTCTTTAATTGAAAGTTAGCATCATATGGGGTACTCACTGACTTAAAATCATAATATTTATACTTCCTAAGAAGTTTCTCAACATAATGCTCTTGGGATAGTAATATACTATCTCCCTTCCTTATAATTTTTACTCCCAAAATAACACTTGTTTCACTCATTCTTTCATATCAAAATTAGATGTTAAGAAAGATTTAGTTTTAAAAACTATATCATTGCATGTACCAAAAATAAGCATGTCATCCACATACAAGCATATAATAATGATCATCATTCACAAACTTTGTATACACGCATCTATCAACATCACTACTAGAAAAACCATCAACAAGTAAAGTCTCATTAAAATTTTCATGACATTGTTTAGGCGCTTGTTTTAAACTATATAGGGATTTCAAAAGTTTGCACACTTTGTTCTCTTGACCATCCACCACACACCCCTCAGGTTGAGTCATATATATCTCTTCCTCTAAATCACCATTCAAGAAAGTTGTCTTAACATCCATATGATGAATCACTAACTTATGGATTGCAGTTAAGGCTATCAAAATCCTAATGGAGGAAATCCTTGTAACAGGGGCAAAGGTATCAAAATAATATATGTTAGGTTTCTGAGTAAACCCTATAGCAACCAACCTTACCTTCTACTTATCTATAGATCCATCAGGGTTATACTTTCTCTTAAAGATCCATTTACATTCAATAGGATTTTCACCCTTAGGTAGATCTACTAAAGTCCATGTATTATTCTTTTTAATAGTCAATTTTAGTCCTAATGGCTTGCTCCCAAAGTTTTGCATCTGAAGAACAAATAGCTTCTAAAAAACTTAAGGGATCATCCTTAATAAGATATGTATAAAAGTCATTTCCAAAAGATTGTTCTGTCCTATGTCTTTTACCTCTCCTCAAATCCTCGCTTATAGGTTCAATATAGGTTTCAACTAGTTGTTCATGACTAGAAATGGTACTGGAACTAGCCCTAGACTTCAAAGGGAAAACATCCTCAAAGAATTCGGCATTTTTAGTCTCCATGATGGTGTTGCACTCAATCATATCACTCTTAAAAACTAGAAATCTATAGGCAGCACTATGTTCAACATAACCAATAAAAAAAATCAAGTCTTAGTTTGCTTTAAATCAACAAGATCAGAATGAATTAAGCCTAGTACTTCAGTTTCACGTTGTACAGAAGGACATGATTTCTTAGTTAATTTTGATTCAACACATATTTCTCATTTCTTACTTTGTTTATCATGCATATTAATTAAACCTAGCCATTGCAATTTCATAACATACGTTGGATTAACATGTCCTAATCTAGCAATCCATATATCATAAGAATCAATCAAGTAAGTAGAAGAAGATGCATTCTCATTAATCACTTCAGAAACATTGAGTACAAAGAGACCCTGATCACAATATCCCTTCCCCACAAATACATTATTCTTGGTCATAATTATCTTATCAGACTCAAAGGATATCTTTACCCTAACCTTTCCCAACAATGCTGCAGAAACAAGGTTAACTCCAATAGAGGGAACATGTAGCACATCATTCAATGCCAGTGTTTTCCCATATGAGAGCTTGAGAAGAACTTTCCCCTTTCCTTGAACCAAAGTACTTCTTGAATTATCAAGATAAACTTGTTCTTCTCCATCCCCCACAGCAGTGTAGGAGGTAAACATACTCTTACTAGCACAGATGTGCCTGGTAGCCCCAGAATCTACCACCCATTTGTTCACATAGGTGACAACATTCACTTAAGAAATGACCGCAACAATAATGTCATCTCCTTCAACCAAGTTAGCCCTAGGCTTAGAAGGATTGTCATTTCTCACAACTCTATACCTTCACTAAGGAGCAAAATGTTCTGGCTTTCCACAAACAAAACAAGCTCATTTTTTCTTGAAAGAAGGATTAGAAGCATGAGCACGTGGGATGGGATTAGAAGAAGCAGCATGTGGGTTATTATATTTGTACTTATTCTTGTTATTGTGATTAGTTTTGTTGGCATACCTCTTATGAAATGGTTTGTCTTGTACCGTATTTGTCTTGGCAAACATTGTTTTGGTCCTTGTTGCAGTATTTTCCTTCCTATTTGTATCTTTAATGATAAGGTCTGGCAGTGACATCTGTTTGTGCCTATGTTTTAACTGTTGTTTATAGTCTGTCCAGGACTCCAGTAGCTTCTCAATCAAGAGTTCAAAAACGAACTCGTCAGGTAGAGAGATGTTTTCAGTCTTCAAGTCTTCCAGCAGCCTATGGTATTCGTTGATTTGTATCTTGATGTATTTTTCTTCATTCATGGTCCACGATACTAGTTGGCGATGATGAATCTCTTTCTGACCATGTCCTCTGCAATGTATTTGAGTATAAGAGTCTCATATCTCTTTGGATTCCTTGTAGGAGCAGTAGACATCGAAAAGATCATTAGACAAGGCACTTAACAAAGTGTGACAACATATCTTATTGGCTTGCACCCATTGTTGAAGTTGATTGTTATTAGCAACGACATTAGGTTTGGGAGTGGAAAGAGCGAAGACAACTCCATGCATGTTCAATAAGGTATGAAAGTGTTCCCGCTAGCGACAAAAATTTTGGCCAATGAAGACCTCAATTTTTTAGATGTCAGGCAACAGCTTTGCAAAGATTGTCGTCAGTGGCATGGGGTTGGAAGTGTCGAAATTGTTGACAGGTTTTACGGCTTTAGCCATGAAATAAACCTTTTAGATTGTTATTATTGAAATCGAAAATCATAAACGCGGTTGAACTTTCTTAGGCATGACAGTTACTGACCTGAAAGGTTTATCCACGGTGGCTCACACAAACCTCCCAAAATACAACAAGAACGTCTTAGCATAACTAAGACTATAGAACTCGCAAAGAAAAAATATTATTGACCCAAGAGTAAAGAGAAAGAAGACTTAATAGAGACAAAGAGAAAACAAAGAAAAATAATGGCTTCATTTCCTTATAAAATCATTTTTCAAAAAAAACTTCAACCAACTTTTTTTTCCTTTTATCGCCAATAAGGAACCTATAATTGGCATTGTCCTCCCACTCCTCCCCCCTTGATTTCCACTTTTTATTGACATTAATAGAAAATTTGAATTTCAAAATTTAAATTTAAATATCATAACTTGTCCATTTAATTAAATATTTTTCAAGAAAATTATTTTAAAATAATTATTAAAATTACAACAAACAACAATTTTAATTCAATGTGCATTGATGAATGTTGTTAGAATTATCAACGTTGTCTAGCAGAATGTAGTAACTGTTTTCTTCTTGATTGTGCTTGAACTTGCATGATAGAAGGGATTAAAAATAAGAGTAAACGACTAATTTATTCTCAAAATTTGTATCTAGTTGTCATTTTAATTTTAGTCCTGAAACTAAGAAAAACTCAAATAAACCACTAAAACTTATGTTATTATTATCACTTAAGTCCAGAACCTAAATCTAAAAAAAAGAAGTTATTTTCAGAAACTTAATTTAAATTCTAAAAATTCACCATTTACTCTAAATAAATTTATCACCTTTACTACGTTGTAAACCCTCTAATATCATATTTAATTCTCATGAATAAAATAAATACATATTTGGAATCCCAATCCACGAGTATGAAACAGAAAAACAATAAATACTCTTATACGTCCTCAAATGTAAGTTAAAAAAACAGAACTATAAATATGTTAAGACAATAAATTTCATGAGCAATAAAATAGTTTTCCCAGTTGTTGCAGAAAATAACATTCATTGTAAGTTTTAAAAAAAAAAGTTAAAGTGTTTTGCTCCACAACAAAATGTTGATTTAGACATCATACATAAAAATCAGAACAGAAAGAAACTCCTCAAATGTAGCAGAACACCTAGCATGTAAATTTCCGCGGATCATTTTGACATCAATCATGCAATGTCCCCAGAATATCATCGTCTCTAAACAGATGATACCTACATAAAAAGCATCTAATTAGCCAAGACTTGAGAAATAGATAGCAGCTATTGCAACAAGGATGAACAACCAACTAATTTATACATCCAATATAATTCATTCACATAGCAAACCATATAGTTCTTCGTGTGTATTAGTGTAAATTTGCTGTCAATGAAACACAGCACAAGAAAAGGGGGGAAATTAATTGGAGGCTATGAGTAGTTCAATATAATTGAAATATTTCTAGAACTAGCAAATCCCTCAAACCTTGATCTTGATTCTTGATATTTTGTCTGTTAACTTGCCACACTCAAATCCCACGAATAGAGAGGGTTTGAGAATGGCAAGTTATCAGGAAAAAAAAAATCCAGACACTTATCCTCTTCCTTAAAACTAATTTTGGATTGTGACTGTGTCTTCTTTTTTTCTTTTTTTCTTTTGGGGGTTGTGGGGTAAGGGTAACAGGTCCTATATTAACAATCACAACAATATCATTTGTAAAGCATGTTACCTATTATCCTAACATTGAGAAAAAAATATGTATTTTCAACATCTCACTGGTTCAAATTATACATTCTTAATACAACATGGAACTGCAAATTTAGTTAAACCCTGAATATTAGCAAACTGAGAATCTAGTAACAAAAAGCAATAAAATTTATTGAATAAAATGCTTAACTTATGATACCAATGCTTTACTTCATTAGAAGTATAGAACTAAGAAACTATTGATAAACTAAAATAACAGCTTCAGTCTAGAAGCTCTATATCTAGGCATAGACAAAAGAAATATCAGATTAAAACATATGACATAGATGAAAAAAGAAATAAAATATACATAATATATGAATCAACAAACAAAGCAAATTTTAAATAATGGACAAACACTATCAAGCATAACATCTCCTTCTTCAATAAGGGTCCACCTTGTATTAATGATTCACAACGAAAACAGTCAACAATAACATTTACTCACTTAGACCTGAAGGGATCAACTTTGTAACAAGAAATGAATTTTCTAGGCATCATGTAGGCAAAACTATCAAAGTTTAAGTGTAATCATCAAAAGAAACAATTTCTTTACAAAAATATAGGACCTCAAGAATAATTCTAGTCCATTCAAACATTTATATCTACCATATTAAACTTCAGGATCAAGTTGAAGAATTGAATGAGGGTAAAAAATAAACTAATAAATAAAACATCATAAAAAAAAAAATACATACTCTTTGTTATCAAGCTTCACCTCAGTTCCCCCATATTCAGGCAAAAGAACAGTATCACCTTCCTTAACAGCCACAGGAATTAGCTTCCCATCCTTACTGTGAAAGCCAGGGCCAACAGCAATAACTTTTCCGGAATTTAGCTAAAGAAAAACATGTAAAAATACATCAACTCAGCAAATGCACTTCAACAAATCAACAATTTAACACAAAATGCATGATTTGCAATGAGAAATTGTCACTTATCAGTCTAAAGAAACTGAAACACTAACTTGGTAAAGACTTTGACCATTTGAACCAAGAAAACTCAAAATCATCAAATTTAATTGTTATTGGAAATACACTAAGACAACTACTCTACAATACAAAGAACCACAGGATCACAATCCAAAAGAAAAAAAAAATTGAACAGCAGGCATCGGCTTAATTAGTACCCATCTGGGTACGATATCATATCACAGTATCACACACAGAAAATTGGAGAACTTAAATACCCCTAAAAAAAGGAGTGCAAATGGAATATGTAAATTTGAACAAATCAAGCCAAGATGAAACTTTGAGATGAAAATCGAAGACCCAAAAGGAGGAATTTAAAAGGGTATGAATGAATTGGATTGGGAGAGTAAACCTTGGAGGATTTCTCGGGTAACAAAATGCCAGCGTTGGTCTTTGATGGAGGCACGATTTTCTCCACCAAAACCCGATTGAACAGTGGAATCAAACGCTTCGCCATTTGGAACACACGCCACGAAACGGAAGGGAGAGAACACCGACAGAACCTCTGGTTGAGAAATTTGAGGTCACTTGTTAGGGTTTTACAAAGGGTTTATGTTCGGTATATTTTAAATATTTGATTTTATGGTTAAATATTTTTTCATCTAAATTAGTATTTTTTTCATTTTCATCTTTTATATCTTTTATTTTTTTTATTTTTTGTCTTAAAACGTTTTAAACAGTATTTTGAATATTAAAAAATGTTTTAAACAATAAAAAATATCATTTAAAATATTTTAGAAAAAAACAAAATAAATATATTTTTATAATGATTAAAACAAGAAAAAAAATTACAACGATAAAATTAAAAAAACATTAAATTACATGACGGAAAAATGTATTAAGCCTTGATTTTATTTTATTTTTGTTTATACAAGGGGATTCTAGAATCTTCACTCGGCGTCCTTTTTTGTTTATTTTTTTTGTTTTCCGTCCATGGTGAATGCTGGGCTGTCTGAATAAATTTCACTTGTTCGAAGTTCAAAAACAAACTTCCACGGAAATACTATTCTCATCCCAGTTTATTCTATTTACACTCCACTTTCTTAAAAAAATATTTTCAAAATACCCTTTTCACAGAAATATGTTCCCGTTGTATAATAATATATACAATGAAAAAAAAAATCTGTTGTGAAAGAGGGCGTTCGATAAAATACAAAACATAAATATACTTTAGTTATCATTAAAGAAAGAAAAAAGTTACTAACGCAATAGCTAATAAAGATTGTTAAGAACTTAAATGTATAAGTTTCTTTTTTTAAAGAAGAAAGAAATGTTATCATTAAAGAATGAAAAATAAAGGTATAGTCATTATTTATTTTATTTTTGGTCAAGAGACATGGAGTTTCTGGGTTGGATTCTTGCCGTGCAAAATCAAATTGAGCTAGTACAGGTTAATCATGGGAGGTACTTTCTGTATTCTTACTATTGGTTTTTTTTTGTTTTAAATTTAGTATTCTCACTATTGTTTCTTGCACTTTCATTTGCATTTTGAAAAGTTCATTCCAGTCATGAATTAGTTAAAATGTAGGAAACAACAGCCGTTAGTCATGCATCCCAAACCCAGGCTAAAATTCTAAAACAATTCAATGTTCTTTGGGGCTCCTCTTCCTTGAATATGACAAGAGTGTTGCTAGGTGCACCGACATTCTTTGAAAATGGCAAAACTGTTAATTTCTCTCCTTACGGATCAAGTTGATCCGTAAAAGACTTACGGATCAACTTAGATCCGTAATTCTTAAAAATCAACTTATAGATCAACTTGATCCATAAAAGACTTACGGATCAAGTTGATCCGTAAGTCTTAAAAATTAATTTACGGATCAACTTGATCCATAAGGGGTATTTTTGTCTTTTCGTGATTAGTGTTGGGTGCACCAGCAATTAGTGGCGGATCCAAGACCCTA
This sequence comes from Glycine soja, assembly GCF_004193775.1. Classification (NCBI taxonomy): domain Eukaryota; kingdom Viridiplantae; phylum Streptophyta; class Magnoliopsida; order Fabales; family Fabaceae; genus Glycine; species Glycine soja. Next base: position 35,858,924 of record NC_041004.1, read on the forward strand.
AGTTAGTGGATGTAAATTATAAAAAATAAAATCAGTGGATTCAATTATATAAATATAGATAAATAAAATATAAAAATATAAAATTTTATTTACAAATTTAATGAATTTTAAAAAATGAGAGGGTGCAAGTGCACACCCTCAAGTGGCTGTAGGTGCACCACTTCAAACAATAATGTTGAGTGCACCTAGCAGCACTCATATGACAAAAAGAGGTTCTTGCACAAACTACTACAGTTTTCCATCCTGGAGAATTGCAGGCAAACATGACCGTTGACCAGCTCACCCAAAAAAAAAAGGCCAACATGACCATTGAGAAGCCCATATTTCTCAGCAGTTTTCTAACTGGAAGGAAAATCATTATATTAAAGTAAAAAAAAATGTTTGATAAAATGAAATATACACTTCTAAATATAGCTTAACAATTTATATTTTCAATTTGAAATTTTCATTTTAATTTCTTTCCTACCAAAGAAACCTTTATTGAATCCTGCGTGGAATGCTATACATGATTTCTTGATGATGCTAATAACTCTCAAGTTCATTTGCCTAAGAATCTGAATTAAGGATTGAGGGTCAGGAAATTTAATTTTTCTTCTGTTTTTCTGTGTTTAGCATCACTCCTGATTCAATAACCTTAGCATCAATTTTATCATTTGATGAGCTTTTTGCCTTCAAGAGAACTCAACTTTTAAATTTTAAAGTAATCTTTGGTATAACTTTTTTTTTCTTAAGAGTTATTTTAAATTTAGCTGAAAAAAAAAATCTTTAAAAATAAACTAGAATATGATTGTCAAGAAAAAGAGAAGTCAGAAAAAATGTATTTAGCCTTTCTCTTGTTAAGAAAAAGAGAAGTCTGAAAAAATGATATAAAACATTACCCAATTTAACTTCAAAAAAAAAAGGCAAGAAAAGTATATTAGCAAATGAAATAACAAGACTGGCGTTTCCAAAGCCATTCTCCAAAAGCATATATAAAATCCGATGCACATAAAATGTCTGCTATATAACATGTACATGTATAACTTCAACCTAATTGATGAGAGCAAACCATGTTTAAAAATCTTAATAATGATTCAGAAAGACAAATCAAAGGACAAAAAAGAAACCCGGAGAAAAGTGGAATTGGAATAAATCACAGACAGGTTGGCTATAATCATAGTTGATTTGACCACCTTAAACCTAACTAGTTTTCATTAATATAAGTTTTATGACGATTCTCATTGATGATGTTCCATCTTGGCCTCAATCATTCATGTTGTTCCATATGTTAGTGGTTGCTGCGTTATGCAAGAAGAGTAAACAGTAAAATGATTACGTGTATATATAATCTTGTAAGAAATTTTATTCTCATAAAACAGAATCAGGTGTATAACTCTACTTAAATTATAGACCTTGAAAATTGGGAAAATGAATTCTTAGGGGTAAAGGGAGGGTGAAAAGGTTCCCTGGCTCATCTGCACAAATACTTTGCAACCCAATCTTATAATATTCCTGCAGGAACTGTTAGAAAAGCTGCATTAATCAAAGAGTAAATTACACTAAAATTTCTTAGATTTATTTAAATTTCTTTCAATATTCATCATATTTTTGCAACATCGCCCTTCTTAATTATTTGAACGCTCAATTACAATTTTGATTCTCCTAATTTTTCAAATTCATGCTTTGGATTTTAATTATAATATTTTATTCCCTTAATTTTATAAATTTATAATTTTAGTCCTCCTAATAAATTATTAACAAATAAATTTAATTAATTGAGTTATTAAGTTAATTATAAATTAATCAAAATTATTAATTATTAAAAATTAAATAAAAAAATTATTAATCATGATTTTCCATAAGAATGTTCCTCCTTCTTTCCATAGACATCTATTCTACATTCATTATCGCACATAATTCTACTGACAATCATATCACATTAAGGTTAATATTCTTTTATTAACGTTTTTTTAATGTTTATAATATTTATTTAATTATATTTAATTTAATATCTCTAATAACTATAATTATTAGTTAATAATCTATCAAAAGGTCAAATGTTATGATAAAAATCAAAAGTATTGAAATCATAAATTTAAAAAACTAAGAGATCAGATGTTACAGTAATATCTCTTATGCATTAAATCAATTTTTTTTAATTGTTTATAAAATATTATATCGTGTACCTTCATAAGCAAGGTTGTTGTTACCCTTAAAAAAGCAAGAGATTTATTAGTAATTTAAAAAACTTCAAGAATTGTCAGTATAATTTACTCTTAATCAAAATACAGTTGTTCCAGACTTCCAGTTAATAAAAAGGTTTATAGAATACATACATAACCTCGAATTAGGAATCTTATAATATATGGTTGTAAATTTTTAGCTCAAACAGTTATGTAATGCCAACTAATTAATGTGGTAATTTATTGAATAAAATCTAAACTATGTTTTAGTCAGTGTGAATTTTTAGGCATGAATTTTCATCATTAGAGTTAGATAACAAATTAATGAGGTAGCTAGCCAAATTAATGTAGTGATTTGTGAAAAGGGCAGGGAGGCAATAAGGGCTATTTAAGCATGATTACTGATGAACAAAGACCAAAGTTGGGCATTTTTTTAGTGCATAATGACAAGTTTCATGTAGCAGCAGTTATGTCCCAATGATGGTATGAGAAGGGAAAAGGGTCATGGCTTTGACTGAAGAGCTAGGTGCAAAAGAGCTAAAAAGTAAAAATGTAACACCAAAAAGTGGGAAATTCTAGTTGCTTGCGGAGCAAAGAATTCTTTTCTCTAATCATATCGCTTGTACTCATAACGACATTCCCCATCTTTGCATATTTCATCTTTGCTTCTTTCAATCCAAAGCAGAGATGCCACTCAATAACATTTCCCAATCCCCTCTTAGCTAGCACCCAAAATGAGGTGTTGGTGGGTCTAAAACGTGTTAATAAAAACAAAACCAAAAAAGACCACAAAATTAAACACCAACACTGAAAAACTATGTTGCTTAATCACATGACGTTTCTTCAATTTAGGGGGAAAAGGAGAATGTACATCTTCAAACTTTTCTATACGCACAAAATTAGTTGTCTATGAAATATAATGCTTGGTTTGAATATTTTAGAGAGAGCAACAATATAATGCAAAGCATACACACTAGAGCATAGAATTGATCGAAGTCAGGAACACAATTAATTAGAATTTGACAAATAAAAACTAGCAACATGAAAAGCTTCACTTTTTTATTTTTATTTTTTTCGTTAGCATGTATTATGATTCCACTCTTCTATAGAATGTAGGTAGCATATCATATCATGACATTCTAACTTTGATCTTTTTTTTTCACACACGAAGTCTCAAAACCTCATTCTATATTTACCTTTTTCTAGCTCCTCTCCTCTCCACTTCCTACACACGAATTCACTGATATATTTTTGTGTCTCTCTTTATCTGATCTCTTCCACGTACACGCGCACACGCATAATTAACATGATGGGATTTCATATCAACTTCTAATGGAAGCTTGGGTAAGGTGATGATGAAAGGGAAGAAAGAAACATGCAGTCGATGATATTTTAGGGAATGGCACTGCTTGATTTTTTTATTGAAAAAAGTAAAAATATTTATCAGAATACAATTAAATTATATCGAAATTCAATTGACAGATGTTACAAAAAAAATGGAAAAGTCTGGCCTCATTGCATTGGAAAATGAAGGTTTTAGAAGTCAAATGGTTTTTTTATTTCGTGTCAATTTTGTCAGAAATTCATCTTTCATATTATCTATTAATTTACATTATCTTATATATATACCTCCTTCAATGCACAGTACTAGTGTCCCAGTATGTATGATGGACCCTCTGCGTAAGAATCAAAACAACTCTTGCACGGGTGAATGGTACAACTTTTTCACCACAAAAATTATGTACGAGTTACTTTTTTGGAAAATATCATTTCATAAGATAATATTTTAAAATTATTTTAGAAAATTTATTAAATAAAATATTATATTTTAAAATGCAAGTTACAGCATTGTTGACTCATCCATTTCATTGTTGTATCTTTTTTGTCACAAAAGGAAATTAGCTTATCTGTCACATCTAATTTTCATTATCTTTTTATCTTCCTGATTTATCTTAAATTTAATTTTCATTATTAGTAGTAAACTAAACCTTGCTAATCATATACATTCTTATTAGTTAAAATTAAAGTAAGCTATTTAATATCCCTTCAAAAAGGAAAAGCTATGTTATTCAACATACATATTTCCTTCTTATTCAATGGCCTATTGGTCAAGTTGAATGAAACTAATTCAAAAGGTAAAACCCTTCCAACTCCAATTTTTCCTGGGTAGACCCATTAAAACACACTATTATTATTATTTTTTATCAGTAAATACATTACTATATACTCACTTTTTGTATTAACAAGTTAAGGATAACAAAAAAATTATATATTAAATCATCTATAGGCTGTAGTCCGATTATTGCATCATATTTTCCTTTCTCCCTGCAATGCGACCATAATGCTCCAGAGTTGGAAACTAACGTGCACACTACACTTTCATGCACAGATAAAGCCAAAATTTCAGCTTTTAATTATTTTTTCAGCACCAAAACACTTCAGCTTGAACTAGGCCAGGAATAAAATAAAAAGGTATCATATAGTAAAACTAATATTTTTATAAATAAATAATTGTACTAAATACGAAAATAATATATGGAAAATAGAATAAAAGGATAAAATAATATTTTATACATTTTTGGAGGTCACAAATTTATTTTTCTAGTAATTTAAGTAGGCTTAAAAAACATTGAGAATGACTATGGTCCCACTCTCTTCCTCGTGCATGGTCACCTCTTCACTCTGCCCACATAGAAATCGATCGATGGTTAATTAGTATCCTACATTGTGAATATATTTAACTCAAATATAATTATCTCATAAAAACCGTATACCAGATCTTAGGGGAGAAAAGACTCTTTTAGGTTATATTCCTTAAAATTAGTTGAAAAGCTAACTGAAAATTAAAAAATAGAAGCTGAAAAATTAATTTATTAAATAATAAGTATTTAGTAAAATTAGTTACTAAAGTAGCTAAACAATATAAAATGTTTAAAAATAATAAATTATGATTTATTTAATAAAAATAAATAGAAAATTTGATAAATATATTAAGAATAAAAAGAATATAAAAGTTAGAAGCTAAAAACTAGTATTTTGAAAAACATTAATTCAAATAATGTTTAAAAAGAAATTAAAAATTACTGAAAAACTACTAAAAAACTTATTTATCAAAAAAGACAAATGAATTTTTTAACTAATAAAAAAATTAAAAACTAATTAAAATATGTTATCATCAAAATAATGCTAGACAATCCTACAATCCAAGGAACTGTAGATGACCCAAGTTCATAGGCCAAATAAAATCCAAAAACCTAATTATAGGTTGGATTTGCAATTATATGATCTACATATTGGAAATCATATGACAAGTAAATTGGCCCAATTAGACTAATTAGACATATGTCCTTTCCTCTGGAAAGAAACAGAAGAAAGCATGTATGCTTCGTTTATTTTATTCAAGGAATGGAGTATCAATTCCTCCTAACTTTATTTTTTATAAATAAATTGATATTTATAATTTTAATTTTATTTGAATTAGTTTTAAATTTTATGATAACGTTTATAATCAACTCTTTTTTTTAAAAAAATGAGGTATTTCAACTGTTTATTTAATTTGAATTCCAATTATTTATTAGATTTTCTTAATTTAATTTAATAAACATTAAAACATATTAAAAAAACCTCAATCCAGGAAAAAAGAGAGAGAAATCAAACGTGTTTTTGTTTTGGTCCTTATTTTCTTTTTAAACGGTCCTTATATTTTATTTATTTATTTTAGATCTTATAATATTTTGTTCATTTTAAAATAATCTCTTTGAAATGCATTTGATAGAAACTAAAATCAAATGATCTACATATTACAATGACAAAAATGAATCTTTTATAAGAACTATAACAAAATAACAAAGACTAAATCTAAAAGAAGAAATTTTAGAAGGACCAGAAAAACTGAAAAAAGAAGTATATTAAAAGGACACAAACATATTTAAACCTAATAATAATAACTTACAAATGTTGAGATTTAAAGTAAATAAATGGCTGAAATCTATAATCTGTTTGTTAGCAATTTGATCTCAACTTAACTGAAGCAACTAATTATAAAAAAAATTATAAGTATTAATTAAGAATATATCTTTTAACTAATTCTTTCAATATTTTTAAAATAAGTATTATATAAAAATGAATGCATGCATTAATATTTTAAAAATAATAATATGTTTAATCTTTTTGTTTAGTGAGTGAGAAAATTTATAAAAAAAAGATGCAACAAATTATAAAATTATTCTTTATTAAAGAGGTCAATTAGGGTTGAGTGTTATTCTTTGTTTATTTATACGTATATGTGTCTTGGAAAGTTTCTCTCTCTAAACACATGCTTTTAGGTGCCTCATGTCGACTGTGTAGTTTAATTGGTGACTTTTTTTCTTATATTTTGGTTGAGGTGCAAAAATGATCGACTTCCATGTTCTGATTTTCTTCTAAAATAAAAGTGAGCAAGAACATAATCATATCCGGTAAGAAAGTAGCCACTACATGCATTCTGAAATTCACCCCACCTCTTTTATACGTGCCCCACATCAAGCTCCTCTTATTTTGTTCTTCTTCTTTTCAATTATCAGCTTTGGCATCCTCTTCCTCTTCCCTTTTTCGTCTCTTCCACCGTTTCAACTCAATTCACTATCAACAAATTATATGGGCCACTATACATCTACTATACAAGGTTAAATAAACAACTTCTTTTTATTTTTTGAATATTGTTCTTCTTCCCTCTCACTAGTGAAACTAATAAAATGGAGAACCTCCCGTATAATGAATTTATAATTGGAGTAATTACAATTTAATCTCAAACCTATAAACATTTTTTTGTATCAGATCTGTATCCGATATATAATTAGGTTTGGGGGTACTTGATCATGTTCATACCACGTCACAACTTATGTAATAGAGACATCAATTAATTAATTGTGTCACTGTTTATAAACTTTTCTTTACGTATAGTAGGAGTGATTATGTCATTGACTAATGTACCCAATACACAACTTTATTCCTCCTTTTTGACTTAATCATATATGTTCTCAATTATTTTTCTTTTTTTTTTTCTTCATTTTCTTCTTCCTTAAAATAAAGAAAAAGAATGTCTCCGATATTGAATATGCAGTAGTAGTCAATTATTTTAGTAACATAAGTACACATTGTTATCTTATTTTTTTCTGTGAATAGTACACATTGTTATATGGAGTATATAAGAATTAATATTAAACCTTAATCAAGTGTTTGACTTTGTTGGATTGTTGTTCAGTAACTTGATTTATCCATAGGGCATGAATAAATATGTCCAATGCCGTTTTACTACTTTCTCTCACCCAGAGGCTGTTGTGGACCCCTACACCTTCTACCTCTAAAAACATCCATTCTTAAGCATAGGAAATAAATAATAGCATTAATTGTTGAGACTTAGTTGCCCTTGCTCACATATGCTGAATTTGTGAAGGGAGAATCGAACTGATCAATTTCTAGACTTATAAATGAAAATTTTGAAGTGTTTGAACCGCTGTTAAAAAAAGGTGTGTTTGAACCTTAGACTGAATACTAGACTTATAATTAGCTTAAAAGATCAAAATTTGTATAATATTTTAAAATCTTATTAGAGAGTAAAATATATATCTTCATTAATTGCAATGATTAAGAAAATAATTTTAAAATCTTCCAGAAAAAAAAATGCTAAAATAAAATTATTCAGAAATTTTAGGGAAAAAGTGATAACTCAATGATACTTATATATAGCTTTATCTTTTCCTTTTGGTAGAGATGACTAGTCTTAAATTTTGTAAAAATAAAATATTATATTACTTATATATACATGAATTAAAGGCATTAGTTGCCTGCTAAAGGTATAATCATGGTGAATCCAGTGTCAAGGAAGTCAAAGAAATTAACTTTCCTACCATTTTGCTGTTGCTGACACACGTTTGTCTGCTGAAATTTCTACCAAGATGAGATTGAATTGAATATGAAAAGGCTTTTCTCAGATATAATCAAAGACGTAACTCTAATTCTATTTTTCCGGTGGATGAAGTACATGTTTTCCACCTTTTAACAACACGCCAAAATTGGAAAACCCCAAAACAAAGCAAAATTAACATTTGGAAGGAACCAAATTAAGAAGCTTAAATCATGTCATCGTAAGATTTACGTGTAATTCTAATATGGGTAAATGGTCATCAATAACATTGCTAAGGAAAGTTACTTTTGAATCTTTGCAACTATTTATTTCTTTTTATTCTCGTAAGAAACTTTTTGTTTATATAGAAAGAGATGGCTTTTAAAAAAAATATAAAAAAATGACAACTATTATGAGAATATTTTTTAATAATTAATTGCAACTAATAAATTAAAATATGAAAAACTTAAATTTAAAATTTAAAACTTAAAATTAAAATCTCCTATAACTAACCGGTCTTCAAAAAGATCACCAAAACCAAATATTTAAAAGATCAAAATTATCATGTCCTAAAACATCTCAATTATAATATCATTCTTTTTAAATCATGATAATCATTATGTGTGATGTTATGACCTCTATCATCATTGTCACTATAGTCATCATTACAAACAAATTTACATTAATCGTTATTGTTATTTCTGTTATTATCATTATTATCAACGATAATGTTGTGACAACACTTATGATAATGATTGTGAAGTATCCTTCATCATATTTGTAGGTTTGAGGGGTTACAATGGTTTAGTGGTGAAGGGGAGGAAGAAAAATAAAAATCATAAGATCAAATTTTACTACTAATAAAAATTAATAATTAATATTTTTTGATAAAAAATATATATTTATAGGTTTGAATCTTCAATTATCTCGTTAAAACATGATAAATTTAAGTCTTTTATAAGTGCTCTTAATTTGAAGTTGAAGGTTTTTCCTGAATTAGATCATAACTTTATCCTTTTCCCATAATTTCCTTAAAAAAATACATTTGTCATATCTAAATTAAATCAAAGTACTACATAATTATAAACTTTTCTGTTCCTTGCTCCTTTAAATTATATACTTGAGATTTTTATACTATTCAATCAATCAAACCTAAATCAGTACTAGCTCGAGCATTTGAGATTTTATACTAAGTAAAACAATTACAGAAAGCGAGCAAATTATGTCACCACGTGTGACTATCCATCAAATGTACACTCCTCCCTGAAGATCGTGTTCTTGACATGCATTCACAAGAAAGGACAAACGTCTTGAAACACATGTGGAACTAACCAAAAAGGACTTAATGTCATTAAGTTTTTAAATTATATTATAAAATGTAAACATTTTTTCATCATTAAATATTACCTCTATTGAGAACATGATCTAAGTTTTATCTAAAAAGAAAAATCTATTAGCTACAGCATAAAAATATTTTTTGATAAAAAAATTGTAAAAATCAAATAAGTTAATTTAAATGCATATTGAATTTGTGGTTTAGCGCATATATTGAATTATTTTTTCTTAGTATTTTGCTAACGATAACCTCAAAGAATTAGTTTGTTCAAACAGGATTTCCTAAAAAAAACAATATTGTCGTTACACTAACTTTGCTACACAGTACACACACAGATTTGCTATATAATTAATCCTTCAATCATATCTAAAGCAGAAAATGTAATTAACTGTCCAAATTAAGAGTAGGCACATAGACACAAAATAGTCAAATAACCGCAAACTACAATTAACATAGACTTGGGAAATTAGTATAACATAAGATTTCTATGTTTAGATGCTGTAAAAAAAAGATTTCTATGTTTAACATCATGCTTTACAATATTATTTTATAAGAAAAATTAAAGAGGAAAGTAGTCTTGGAAAATTAGTTAAATGCTAGTGATTAGCATGTTTCTATAATCATAGGCTCCATATTGGTTAAACGAATTAAATCATTGAATCTGTAAGCTCTCCATCATCAGTGACAGCTAGTAGATTAGCTAATGTTTCATTTGGTATAAAATGTTTTGAATTGGATTTGCAGTTTTATGTATATATTCTCTTTATATTTTGTGACACATGACGTGTTTTGTAACAAAAAGGAGAAGATCAAATACCGTGATTAATTAAATACTTCAAAATAAGTAGAGATTTATCACTTTTTGAAAGAAAAAAAAAAAAGTAAACAACATATATAACAGTGCGTGAGCACAACATCAATTTTCAATCAAGATATCGCACGCTACTGAGTAAAGGCTCGTATCTTTTCCTTCTGGGGCATATCTTCTTTCAGGAGTGTGAGAATAGAGGCCAAAAGACATTCTCAATAGAGAGAGCACCAGCATGAGTATATATCAATTGAAAAAAAGTAGGAAAAATGTTACGAATACACTCTACTGTTTTTGGTCAATGGAGGGTATTCTTTTGCCAAAAAGTCGAAGACTAATTCATTGAACCATTGAGATTCATATGAAGAATTAACTTCTTTTAATATATAGATGGAAGTTGTTTTCATAAGTACGGTAGATATTCATATTAAAATATTTAAGTCACAATATTATTTATATATTAATCGTCATACCATATTGATAAATATATATTTTATTATAAATCATATTTTTTAATTTTTTAATACATTTTTTTATTATTTATTACTATCTCATTCTCATATCTTTTGGTGTTTTAGTTTTCTTTTCTTTTCAAAATATTTGATGTTTTAGAATTTGAAAGTTTAATTAATGTATTTTTCTCAAAATATTATTTAATGCTCATTGTTAGTGATGTAACTATAAAAAATAAAGCTATTAAATAAGGTTATTTTAATCTAAATATAATGATATTTAGTTTCATTAAATATTTCTTAATTTATGTACAGTAACATTAAACATAAAAAAATATGAGAATGGCATAGTAAGATTTATTAGAAATTATAGTTTTTTACTGGCTCACTTTTTTATTTAATAAATTTGTCTCATAATTTTATAATAATAATATTTAATTTTATTAATAAGTGGTTAGTTTGAATAATATCAAATTTGAACTTCTTAAGTAAAAAATCTTAAATTTAAGTCTTATGAAAAAAAAATTAATTAAAAAAGGAAAATCTTATATAAAAATGTTAAGTCAGGTTCCTACGGTAAAAAAAAATGTAGCTGATCTCTTTCAAAAAGTAGATTAACAAAATGATTCATCTCACATGAGTCTCAGTCCAAGAAACTCAAAACCTCATATCTCTCACCGTCTTTCATTCTTCTCTTACTCATTCCCACTTCTAGTCACAGTACTCAATACCAAGCCAACTCTCTCTTTCTCTCTCTCTCTCTCTCACTGAGTGTGGTGTGGTGTTTTGTTTGTCTATGCCTAGAGACTAGAGTTTTAGTGTTTCTTACTTTCTTTCTCAGAAAAAAAAAACCTTGGCTCTGAAATCTGTACCAAACATTTTTCTATATACTAAGAGAGACTGGCAGCAAGTTCTATGCATGTTATGTTGGCTCTCTCCTTGCATTGACTTTCCTACTCTTCAAACTCCTAGGCTCTCCTACACAAAACCAAAAGGCTTCTTTTCTTTTCTTTTCTTGATAACATAACCACAACCAAAAGGTGGTTGGTTAACTTGTTTCATTTTCATCTCTCTTTTCACACATAAAATAGCAAAACCAAAAGCACAAGAGTGTGTGTTGTAGTTTAGTACCGCCATATTTCCCCCCTATGCGATGATTTGTGTAAAGAGAAACAACAACCAACAAAAAATGAGTTGTGTCATCCTCTTTCTTCTGCTCCTTCTTCTGCTCTTACTATTGAGCACCACCCCATGTCACGCAGCAGCAAGAAAAGCCAGATTTGACACACTCAAAGGTGGTTCTTCTTCTGATGATGAATTCAAATTCAAACCCTCTAATAACTTCCATGGTACTGGCCTTCAAGGAAACACCAATGCACAAAAAGATGGAGACCAAGTTTTTGGTGCAGACAAAAGGAAAGTGTACACAGGACCTAATCCTCTACACAACAGATAAGTTACCTGAAGAGACATATCCACAATATTTCGTGTCCTCAAATCAAATCCTAGTTTTCTTTATTTTCTCCTTTTCTTTTTCTTTATATTAGTATTACCATTTTGAAAGCATTTTTGGTGCTTTATATAAGTCTTTTCCTCCGGTAATTAAGTTCACAGATGTATATGAAAAATTCTTAGGTTTGAGATTATATATTGGTGATGATGAGAGAATATAGTTTAAACTATATATTTTTGAAGATATCATATATAGGATGATGATGATGATGATGAGTTTTCAGATATATGAAAACTATTTTTCTTTTTTTTTGCTTTGTTGTTGTTGGAGAGAATATTGAAGTGCTTTTGGTTAGGTAAAGGTAAGGTAAGGCAATGCCATGATGATGAATGTGTTAATTTGTTTGCATGCCTCAGGATTCTCATCACAGACATCATCAAGTTTTTCTATATTTAGCTAAGGTCTTGCTGGCTTAAGAAGAAAGTGTGTATGACTGGCTAGCCCGCATGTAAATGACAATAATAATACATTATTTTGTAGTGAATATTGTCATATAAACTTTATGTACGTACATTTATTGCATTGTAATCAAAACCCTTGTTTAATTTGATTCAATTTTCTGAAACGAAAATAATTTCTTTCTAAAAGGGTTATTTAGTTGAGGAGAGTGAGAGTCTTTGAATTGTTGTAAAAATATGATATCTGTCTTTAGATTCTTAAAGATAAAAAAAAAATCATTTTTACAATTATTCATAAGTTTATTATGTGTTTGTCTTAGCTTGGTTTTACTTTTCTTCTTCTATGTGGAATAATGCTACTTATTTTAACAAGTTTGTTTTAAATTTGGTCCTCTTTGCCAAAATGTCCATTTCCTTGGTGACAGCAAAATATGATCCTATTTTTTTGTCTTCACTAAGAAAACTTTTATTTTATTTTATAAATTCACTAAGAAAAATTTACTGTTTGAACGACTATGTTTATCTTAATTCCACAATGATCTACATGACCAGAATATATGTATGATTCCACTAACTGGTTTGGTACGTACCACCATAAAGTTTGCCTGCAGCTAAAAATTAAACCTTAATTTCACAAAGTACTCAGGTTTGTGGCAATATGTAGATATATATGTGTATTATTGGGGCCCGAAAATTAGTCAACATATAATTTCATCGATAAAGTTAAAAAAAATTAAAGCTAGTGTCCTGTATACAGTGATTGTTGTAAAATCGACAGTGTGATGAGATGAATTCTGAGCCATGGATCTGCATAAAATTTTTCAACCTACAATAACACTTTTAATCATGAAGCTGAGCAAGAATCAAATGTCCATAGCCGTCCAGTCATCTTAATTTCTCTCTCGTGATTATGAGCCTGGCCCCACGTAAGTTTCATTTTATTTTATTTTATTCTGCCTATGCCAGCCATATATCCACTTACTGAACAGAAAAAAGAAAATCACGTTTAATTATACAATTAATCAATGCATACATATGTGAATATTTACGGCTCAACTAGTCCTTAATTTTTATTTGGTTATATATATACATTAATCATGTTCAATTTAATTAAGTTTCATCATTAATTTCATTAGCTATCCATAATCTAACATATTGCCTTTGTAATGTTTAAAACATTTTTTAAGAGCAGTGCTATTTGTTACGAATAAAAAACAGTACGAATTGCACGAAATAATGACGTGGAAAATATCTTTGTTTTAAACTAAATCTTAACTAAAAAGATTAAAATATATAAATTAAAGATTTTATGAAAAATAACCTTGGTGTAGTTTTTATGAAACTTATTTTCGTACTTAAAAACATTTTTCTTTTTTTATGATACTATTAGTAAAAGTAATTTCCACCAAAAATAATAATTAATTTGTTGTCGAGAATCATAAACACACCCAAAATTATATTTTTTTAATATAATTTATTTCATATATTAAAGTTAATCAGAATTCAAATCATGTACTTATTTGATTTTCATCCTTCTTGGCTTCTTGTCATATTGCAGAAGATATAATTTTTTTTTATACAGAGCATACAATTATTTTATGAGCAGGTATTTTGTCCTTCATCATTCAAACTGTTTTTGTGCAGTGTGAACAATTTCTCTTTGGCTCCAATTGCATCAGAATTATGGATACTCCACAAACAGAAAATTTTGGCATTTAATGCACACTTAAAATAAATCCCCTGTCAATTTCGAGCAGTAATTTGTTGAGATCGGCAATTATTTTAATCGACTATATATACGCCATCGCCACCTCACATTAGTCCTTTCCTAATCTTCCTAGTAGTTCAATAAAAAAATATTGAACACGTTTTAATATTTTCAAAATGTTAAATATATTTATCTTTATTAATTTATTTTTATAAAAATATATAAAGATATAGCATATTGTTCATAAAAAATTAATTATTGAAATTATGATAAATTAAATACATGCACACATATTTTAAAATCTAGAGCCTTAAATTATGACAATAAAATCTATATGTGCTTCTAGTCGTTTAAATAATAAAATTGATGTTATAGAATTTACAACCAATAATTGTGACGTTAAATTGACACATCATCCTTTTAAGCATACCCTCGTTCGAAAAAATCTAGAATTATATACGTTACATAATATTGGCACATATAGCCACATAGGACCTGGATCATATCCTAAAATGAATGCATGGGACAAGAGTAAGATTTGAAATGTTCATAAAAATGACAATTTTGTTAACCGTTGCTAATGAGTAGTGTGCATGAAAAAGAAAGAAAAAAAGAAAAAGAAAGAGAGAAAAACACAAATCTCGCAGCAAGGCAATATATTATAAGATCACCTCACGAGCATGTCAAGTCATTTTCCGGGCAACAGAATGTCACAGTAAACATGAATGCACACGACAAGGCTGGCATTTAAAGTAAGGTTCCACGTTCAGAGAGACTCATATGAGTATCTTTAATGAAATGGAAGCAGCAAGCATTAATGGCACATATGGAGGACAAGAGATTTTTTTTTTCTTTCTTTCCATTTCATTTGAATCTAGAGCTGAATTTCTAACTTTATTTGATTCTTATCCAGTATAAAATTTTCTTAAATCAGTAGTAATTATGTACCGCAAGCAAATTAGACTCTAACACTTGAGAAAAAAAAAAAGTTGAATTTCACTCTCATTTTTGTAGGGCAAGTTGGGTAAAAAGACTCATATTTTAGGACATCTGGGACACACTAGTGCAAAGATTTGCATGCTAGTAGTAGTAGTTGAATTAACTAGGATACGGAGAAAATTTTTACTAGCCATATATTTTACCCAATGCATTGGCACAGAGAGAGGAAGGGAAAGGAGGGTCCATTGTCTATATATATCACAAATATAGTAATTATATCTTTAATTTCTCCATATGGCATATGCATGCTGGATTTGCTGCTGGAGACAAGAATATACTTCGACACATATATAATATCCAGAAGAAATTTATTCCTTACAAGCTTCATTTAATAAAATATGGAAAACGGGGGAGAATTAGGTACAGCTACTTAATTTGTGATATCAAGGTTTAGTGAATTGAATGGAATCCAATATAGTATAATGATAATGATGGTGAAGTTAACATGAATTTCATTTAGGTAACTGCCTGAAGTAGTAGTACAAACAGTTTGATACGGACATACTATGTATTGTTACACTAAAATAATATTATTTGGACCAAAATAATACAATAATTTTATTTATGTGAGTGTTGTATATGAGTTTGGGATAAGTTTTTTTAAAGAAAAAATTACTTGTGCATTGGAATTGTAATGTATGAGTGTCTTTTGTGTTTTGGTGAAAAGATTAATAGTTTGTGATTGAATATTAATCTAAAGCAAAACCCAGAAAGACTTAAAGGCCCAGCATCAGCAGTTTGAAAAGTCGTTTCCGGATAAAGCCACTGATCACACTAGAAAACGGTGATTCAAGTTTTACCTTAGAGAGATGTAACATCAAATAATTCATGTGTCTTTAGAACAGTTTAAACACTTCAGATTGTTGATTCGTGACATGCTATTAGAGTTTATTTAATCAAACTACAATTTAGAGATGTAATATAAATAAAGTTGTGAAATGGATTAGTCTACCTTGACTTAATGAATCAAAGTATTAACAACAGGACGGTAAGATCTGACTCAAATTTTTTATTAATTACATTTTGTTGATCCAACCTGACTCGTTTGATAGTAAGATTGGATCAAATTGATCCATTTTTTTATCTAAATGTAATGACTTTTTTTTAAAAAAAAAAAATAGAGACCAAATAGTCCTAGTAATTTTTAGGCCCGCATTTTATAAGTTTAGGTTATCTCATTGGATAGTGTAAAATTAGCTTTGTTCTAATTGGACATCAAATTTGATAGTCTAACCCAGCTTAATTCATTAGATCGAATCAATTTGACAACTCAAAATGTCATAAAGTAATATTAAATTTTACCCTTTGTTAAGTCAACTTTTCTCAGCATGGTTGGTTTGACTTAAAGTTTGACAAAATCCACATTAAAGTCTCATGTCAATGTAAAAGCTACTCTATTTAGCTCCAAGTTTTCACATTATGGATCCATGTTTTTTTGGCTTTGTCGCTAAACCAAAGAGACACTCTAATTCTATGGAAGAGACATTTACATTTTGTTTGACAGAGGCAAAAGATGATGAAAAATAAGTGAAATAAACTGTAAAATTTCTGTGAGGCCCATACTTTTACTATCTATTTAATTCAAAACTTTCATACTATTTCACTTTCATGTCTTTTCTTTTAACTCTACCAAACATGAGTGTTTATAATAACTCTCTTTTCCTCTATTTCTTTTTCTTGGTGTGTTTAAACTTAAAACTCATTCAACTATTACCCAAAAAATAATTGTACCAAAGCCCTTAAATTTCCCTTTCTTTTTTCTAATTCCTAATTGGATTAAGTATTATGTCTTTCACAAGATAAATTTTGACTATATTGTATGTTTGAGAGGGTGATATTTAACCAAGTGAAACATACCAAGGAGACAAACTCCTCAGTGCATTTAAAGGAGGTTTTAATGAAACAACATAGATTAAATTCTGTTAAACATGTAGCATCAATAACTTAAGAGGGGAATGAATTAAGTATAAAAAATTTCTCCTAATAAATTTTAATTCTCTTTAAATGGAATACGCAGACTTAATAAAAAAGAAGTAAAGAACAATTCAATTGATACTTATTTGAAATATGCAAAGTAAAATTAAAATACAATAAATTAAAGGAGTTTAGGGAAGAGAGAATTGCAAACTCAGTTTCATACTTGTTCGATCACGTCTTGTGCTTACATCCAGTTTTCAAGTAATCCACTTGAGATTTCCACTAACTTGTAAATCCTTTTACAAATTCTGAACCACCCAGGGATACCCTTCCCTTGTGTTCAGAGAACTTTACAAATCAAGAGACTCATTGTCTCTTGATTAACAATTGATCGCTTTGAAGTACAAAAGAAAGTTTGTCTCTTTTAGAGAAGAAGGATACAAGTTGAAAAACTTATAAGAATCCTTAATGATTTTGCAAGTGTTTGGCCAAAGGTTTTCTTATGAGAGGATAGGATAATGAATGTTCTGAAAGACAATGAATGTTCTGAAAAATTCTGAAGAATTTCGAACACAAGTCACATATTTATAGGTTTTTTGTGGCCTTTCAAAAACTTGTGAATAGTTGTGACTTTTAAGAGTTATTTTCAAAATTTTCTCACTGGTAATCGATTACAGATATGTAGTAATCGATTACACAATTAATTTTGAGGATTTATAACTCTTCAGTTTTGAATTTCAAATTTTCGTGACTAATAATCAATTACACAATTGTTGTAATCGATTACTGATTTAAAATTTAAATTCTAAACTTTCTGAAAGTTATTTTAAAACAGTTTTGCCTCTGGTAATCGATTACAATCTCTTGATAATCGATTACACGTTTAAAATTCAAATTCAAATCTTTTCTAAAAACTGTTTAAAACTATTTTTGCTTCTGGTAATCGATTACCAAACAGAAAAACATATTTTTCAAAACTGAATTTTACTTAAAAACATTGTAAGGTGTTTTGAAAGATTAACTTAAGGTCAAACTTTTGCAATCTCTTTTAAGAGATTCTTTTAACATATAAAGGACTAATTGTTAATCGTTTCTCTTGATTTCTTAATCTTGACTTGGATCAATGTTGAATAGCTTTCATCTTTTTGGCATCATCAAAAGCTTCATACAACATATGCATCTACAATCTTCCCCTTTTTTATGATGACAACAATCTGAAAACAAGATAAATGATATGCGATTTGCAATGTGTGCACTCCTCCTTACTCCCCCTTAAAATTACAGTTTATTGCCTAGTTTTTAGATAAGATCTACCCTTAGTTTCTCTCCCCCTTTGGCAACATCAAAAGGCCAAAAAGTCCGAAGAAAATATCAAATCCAGAAAATAGCCAGAGCAAGTAGCTTAACTCATCCAAAAACTTAATCAACCACAAACTAAATATCCAAAGCAAAGTCTAAATATCCAAACCAAAGCATAAGCCAAGCAAAGGCTAAATATCCAAACCAAAGCAAATCACAAACTAAATATCCAAAGCAAAAAGCAATCAAAAACAAAATATCCAAAAGTTAACTAAAGTACTAAATAACGAAAGCCAAAATACAAGGCAAAATAGTAAAAATGTCTAGAGAATGAATGACGTAGAATACTATAAACATCTAAGAATCGGCAGGTGGATCAAAGCAACGCCGAATGAAACTCATATCGTCTTCAAGACATGTGATACAGGAGTCCATTACATCAAAGCGAGCGCTGACAAAAGCTCTAAGATCCTGTAGCTCAATGAGGACTTCAGTCAATAGGGAGGAAGAGGTATCCCATTGCGGTGGTGGAGACGATGTACGTTCATCGGGAATGGGAGGTGACAGGTCTTACTTACGTACCCATTGGCCATCCATATCTTTTCGATATCCGAAAGAAGTAACAGCACCAGCACCAATAGCGAAAGATCGTTTAACCTTAACAAAAGGTTCATCTTCAAAAGGGACATTGAAATGCTTGAGAAATAGAGTAATTAGATGAGGATATGGAAGAAGTGCATTGGCCCGTAATGCCTTATGCATTTGGAACCAAACAAGATGGGCCCAGTCAATCTGACGATCGGTTTGAAGAGCCCATAACAAGAGTAAATCTTCCTTAGAGGCCTCGGCAAGATTAGTGCACCTAGGAAGCAAAATTCGACAAAGAACATAGTGTATGATGCAACACTCAAAGGTAAATGACCTAGCAAGCAATCTGTCGATCATATCAGCATGGTCAATGCAGACCATTTTACGAGTATCATGACTTGAATAAACACATTTCCAATCATTAACTAGAGTGCTCTCAAAAGGAACACCTTGACTGCTCAGTTTAGTCAATGAATAAAATAAGGATTGATCAACAATAATAGGAATTTGATGCACCTCAGAAAAAATAACTTCATCCTGAATTTTTATATTATTGTAAAAGACTCTAACTAATTCAGGATAATAAGGCAATTTCAGATACATAAATTCAACCATTTCAGAATTTTGAAACACTTGATAGCAATCAAATGTTTCACCATCAAAGAATTCAACATCTAAGTACTTAAGGTCAAGAATGACACGATTGGAGAATTGGGAATAATACCTCTGACGCTGGTCATCGGAAGAGAACAGAGTTAATGACCTGGAAGATGAAAAGGAAGGAGGATTTAGTGCTGGTGGGTTACCGGATGTTCTGTGGCAATGATTGTGGTGGAGGAGGATCCATTTTGTTTCTTCGAGGATTCTATCATTGGAGCTTGTTTCAGCAAATTTAGATTGGTGGGCTTTGTAAAGAATTGAAAAAGAAGAAGTTTGAGCTTTGTTTGAAGTGATTTGGCCAAGAAACGAGAAAGTTATGAGAATTTGAAGTTTAGAGAAGTTTGGGTGTCATCAAGGAAAATAGGAGAGTGAAGGTTCTGTGCAAGGAGAGAGAAAATGAGGTATTTATAGACAGGAACAATCCGTAATCGATTACAGCCTCTGGTAATCAATTAAAGGCTTGTCCTGTAACTGACCAAGCCTTCTGGTAATCAATTACAGTGTAATCGATTACAGGGTGGTGTTCTATGGTAATCGATTACAGGGAGTGGTAATTGATTACCAGACCCTAAAACATAGCTTTTGCATAAAAACTAACTATAGTTCACTCATATATCCTACACACTCAGCGTAACCATCATTAACAACAATCAAAGATCAAAGTAGACAAAAAAACAAGCACCACAAACTTCTCAAACACAAGCATAATCAAAAATGCAAAAACAATTATCAACACCAATAATCATCAAAACACAAACAAAGACAATCATTAATCCACACTCAACAATCATCATGACTATCACAACACAAACAAAGACAATCATTAATCCACAAGCAACAATAATCATCAAAAGCAACCTTAATTATCAAGAACAATAAAAAATTAACAATCAGAAGGATAGTAAATAATAATCAACCAAATTAGCTATTTATCTAAGTCATTGATATCTAAAAGTCCTAATTCTCTTCTAATAGCTAAAAAGGTTTCTTTGGGGAGAGGTTTTGTAAAGATATCAGTTAGCTAATTCTTTGTGTCAACGAATTCTAGTACACAATCCCCTTTTTTAACATGATCTCTCAAGAAATGATGCCTAATCTCAATATGCTTGGTTCTTGAATGCAGAACAAGATTTTTAGATAGGTTTATTGCATTCGTATTATCACATCGAATGAGAATATGATCAAGAATTATTTCATAGTTAGAAGGTTGTTGTTTCATCCAAAGTATTTGTGCACAACAACTGCTAGCAGAAATGTATTCCGCCTCAACAATGGATAAAGCAACACTATTTTGTTTCTTACTATGCCATGAAACTAGAGCAGATCCAATGAAATGGCAGGTTCCACTAGTGCTCTTTCTATCAGTTTTGCAACCGACAAAATCAGAATCAGAGTATCCTATTAGATTGCAAGCTTTTCCTCAGTTGAGAAGTGATCTTTAACATTGTCATTCAAAACCAAATTGTCAATATCAAATGAATCCAAAGTTGGATCACATAAACTTTCTCCAACCAAGTCAATATTGCTTCCACTACCACTTTCACCTAGAGGTTGCTCAACTTGGACATTGTCTTCATCAAAAATATCATCTCCCTCTTCTGTTATCCACTTATCATCAGATTTCATATCTTGAAATAGAAGATTGAACAACAATTTTTCTATTTTGTCTACTTTTCAGTTTCAAGTTATACATCACATAAACTAAGTCATTTATCTTCTTTTGATGCAAGTGGTTTCTCCTCTTTGTATGAACCTATAAATAACATAAAAACTGAAATTCATAACTTAACTCCAAGTTTGTTCTAATTCTACCGAGTTTACTCTGATTCTATCAAGTTTACTAGTAATTCTACTCGATTTGCAATTCTACTCACAATTTAACTCGTGGAGGCACTGTGGAATCATAAACTCATGCAATTTTATGAGTTAAATCGTAATTTTGATAACCATGAAACTTATGTAAAACGTTTGTATTTTAGCAACTAATGTAAAGGCTTTGTTTACAGTCACTTCCAGCTTTGCACCAAGCACGCCCCAAAATCAATTTGTTTTTGAAAATACCTTCAACTTTGTAAAAAAAAAAAAAAACAATGTTCTTGTATGGATTTTCTTCGAAACTAAACCATCTACAAAAGGCCCTCGACCAATTTTGTAAATCATCAAACGTTTAATTTCAAAAAAAAATTAATTAACAATTCCTAAAGTTCTAGCACATCAAATTAGGAAGAAATCAATTTCAAAAGTTGAGTGACTAACCATGGAGAGAGGGGTGGCAATTGTCCTTGGCACGATAGGATTGTAGAGGTAAGTTTGTCCTTGACGACCATCCTAGCACTCTTTGTTTTCTTTCCACTCGCATGGTGGGTAGAAATTTGGGTCCGTTGTGGCACGATGGTGGTGCAATGGTGGTAGGACGAAGGTTGGTGGGGTCATGGTTGTGGTGGCATGACTTTTGACTGATGAAGGATTAGAGAAAGAGAGAGATAATGGTCAATTGTTAGTCAACATAGCACAATCGACGAAAAGGACATGATTTTTACACTTTAAACAATTGAGAGATCAAATTAAATATTTTTAATCATTAAGAGACCAAATTGAACCTTAAAATATAACTAAAAGATCAAATATATAATTAACCGTGATAATAATCACCTAATTTGTCTAAACTTTCATTTCATCATTTTTTATTCTTAAAATTTTTTTGTATGATTAAGTAGACTATAATATTTTATAACAAGTGAATTTTAAGTTGTATTTATAACTGTTGTTAAAAAGTAGTGGTATTTTTTACAATATTTTGTTTATATTTTTTCCTTCTTTCCTTTTGTATCTTTCTTAACCATTGAAATTATCTAATATTTTTATAAAAAAAAATACTACTAATGTAAATCATGAACGTACCTCTTTAAAAGAATCATGAATCGGTAGATGAATTTAATTTCAATTAAGATAATCTATTAAAATATTCTACAATATTATTACATTTTCATAATCTAATAAATAAATAAATTATTGAGTACAAATTTCTATTAATAGATTATCATCTAGCATTAAAATTCTTATTAAATACTAAATTGATAAAATTAAAAATAATTTTAAAAAGCAAAAATAATTAAGTTAAATGAGTTAATCTCAACCATTATTTTTTTTCTGACAAATCAATTTCAATATTTCAGTGACATTCATTTAGATAAACGAGTCAAAATTAAACAACATATTTTTTTAATATAAATTAAGTCTAAATTTTAAATGAATAATTTGTCTTATCAATTTACACCTCTAGTCATGAGGCAGTTTCAATTCTAATTGTAATATGTAAAAAATATGGGAGGTGTCGTTAAATTACAAACTATATTTAAAAATATATTGTTTTAAAAGTAAAGTAGTTATCAATATTTGTTTAATTAAGTAAGATATTAAAAATACTTTTACATGTAAAAAATATCGAAGTGCAAAAATAAGATCAGCTCACAAGTCAATTTATACATAGGAAATGGTGCAACTCCTCTTACATTTGTTCTAAACCATTTAAAAAAAAACTTACTAAAATAAAAATTGATTCCGATTATAATTAATTATTAAAAAATAATCTAACGTAGTTGTCTCAAACGCATGAGTTATGCAAAAAATTTAAAAGTGTTTATTTTGACCACTTTAATTAAAATTAATGGAATTCATTTTTTTTAGATTTTGAAAAGCGATGAAATTATAATTTTGAAATAAAAAATTATTTTAGTAAAATTTGGGTAAAAGATATACAGAAGATTTTAGAAAAGTTAATTTACTTTGGTAAGAATTTAGAAAGACGATTTATTTTAGTACGATTATTATTTGGCTAGATTTTAAAAAAGATAAAATATTGTTGATTATATTTTTTTATTGGTTAAATACGTTTAGTTTTTCAAAATAGGAAAATATTTTGTCACGTAGAGTGTTTCATGCCTCAAATTATATATTTCTTGTTTAAGCTCTAGAATTCGTATCAAAATTCTTTGAGAAAATCTTTCTTTCAGGTCTCTTTATACATTAATCACGTTTTGAAGACATATTTATATATTTTGTGTGTGTTTACAATCCTTGACATAAATTAATGAGTACTTTTAGCGTGAATTACTTTATATCAAATATCATGTTAAAAAAATAAATTCATGAACCAAGAATAACTCGGCATGTTGCACCTTTTCCATCTTTCAATGGAAATTGAAGACTTCCATCGATGAATCTAAACTTGTTCCTAGCAATCAACACTCTTCGCATTAACCTTGCGCCATGCATGATAATTTGTTCCATTTAGAGTTGGAGTAATGGACACTGTGAAAGGTCCTTCATTTGGATGGATGAAATAGTGATAGGAGGGGTTCTAAGAAGGATCACCACCTCTACCACTATCAAAGTAAGTTTCTTGCCACAACAAATTAAGCTCTTCCTAGAAGAGATCAAATATTATATTAAGATTTCTATTTAAGAAGAAAAAGAAACAGAGCTAACATGCAAGTGAAATATCGTATTGCAAAAAGGAACACTTTAATTCATTCATGGTTGTATTCATGTATACCTGTGCTCATATGAAATTTAGAGTATTTTAGCAAATTTATGTTGTAATTTGTTACTATAATTCTTCTAACAAAAAGTAAGTGTATATTAAGAAAACCAATACATATTTTAATAAAGGCTTAAATTTATTTTTATCTCTAATAAATAAATAATATTTACTTTTGTTTCCTAATAAATTTATTTTGTGTTGAGTATCTAATAAAATAGTATTAATTTTGTTTTTGGTCTTTGATATTTTTCTTTTAGTCTCTCATATATTAACGAATTTTGTATATTCTCTCTCATAAATTAACAAATTTTATTTTAATTCAGACTAATTAAAAATAAAAAATATCAAAAAACAAATATAAAATGTGTTAATTTATCATGGATTAAGAGAAGAATCAATAGTCTAAAATAAAATTTTTATTTTATTAGAAATTAAATGTAAAATAAAAAAATTATTAATAGACAAACATAAAAAAAATGAAATATTAACAATGTAACATTATCTTTCTAAAATAAAAAGGAGAAAGTAACAGTAAATTTTGTGTGACTCTCTCACGCTATATTTATAGAGGAGACAAAATCTTGCAGAGATAGAAACAGGCAATAAAGAATGGGGCTCCATGTATGTTACCCATAGCATGATAGAATTGGGCTTGATAAAGACCCAACAGCAAAAAGAAAGTCCTGGGGGCTTCGTTGATTGGGTAAACATAGAAAGACCATCTTGCGTTTACATTCCGCAATGGACCAACTTTTCAGAACTCAGAAACAATGAGCTAGTGTAGTGGGGTAACCCTATTCCTTCAATCCCGGCTTTAATCTCAATATACAAATCTATTCATTATCCATTACTAGTATCAATCAATGCTTCATTGCTTCTCTCCATAACACTAATGCCTCATTATACTCATAATATTACTATTTTTAATAGGGATAAATATTGGTTCTTAAAAGTATAAGATGATAATACATACTTTTTATAAATTTAAAGATTAAATTTAAAATTTTTATTTTTTAAAATAGAACAAATTACATAAACTTTCCATGAGGTTTGCTCTATTTATATATGTTTTTTGTTTCTTTTAAAATCATTACATTAGCACACTTTGTTATAACGATGTTAAGTTTTTATTTGAAAATTAAATAATTTTTACATTAATTTTTAATTTGATTTTAGGAAAGCCCATAATTGTCTTTGACTTTTAAGTGGCTGAAATAAAGAGAAATAGAATGTGACAAGTCTTCTTCCTACTTCTCCATGTAACCAAAGGGAGTTGCATTCATTGTTGTTGCCTTGCGTGTCTCCTCCGGGTGGTGCTAAACACGTTTCTCTTTCGCTTATTTATTGAGGTTGTAAAAATATTACACTTGTATTTCCTTTTTTTTTTACAAATAATACATGTGTCTCTTATATGTTTTACAAAAAATACATCCAATACCCCTTTTTGCACTCCCTTGTCAAAATGTAAAAGAAATGGAACATAACAATTGAACATCATCAAAAAAGAAAAAAAAATCAACGCCATAAATATTAACTCATGGAAATAAAATAACACTAACTTCATCACACTAAACAATAATATAGGCTTACAAAGATTCAACAATGGTGTATCAAAAATAGAAATTTTAAATAAAAAAAAAGATGAAAATAATTTTAAGATTAAAATTTTAATAAAAATCAAGTGCCTACTATATCATTTAATATGGTTAACAACAAATGGAGTACAAGTATAAAAAGATTATAAAAATTAAAAATTTGTATAAAATAAAAAAGAGGAAAAACATATGAAAATAATGCATATTTCATGAAAGATTTTCATAATTTACTCTGAAATCAAATAATTTATCACCGGATCAAAATCAACATTTATCCTTTTATTATTCAAATTGACATTCACATTCCCCCATTAAACGCTACTACTCCAAGTCCTTGGGGCCGTAATCCACATTTATTCCATTTCAAAAAGCAACCAATCATTTCCTTAGCCTTTTCCTATTGTCATTTAATTAGTGTTAATCCTCCTAAGCATAATTTTGGGTCGTGTAAATATTTGAATCCTCTCTTATCTTTGCAAATTTTTCTACGATTCCCTTAGAAATATTTGGCAGTGGAGTCTAAAAAAGAAAGGGCAGAAAAGGCTGTAACGTGTGAGGAGCAGAATTGGCAGGAGCGAGAGAGTGTCTGGAGTGTGGGAGACAATGAAAAGGACAGGGCTGCCAGTTAAGGCCATTTTGCTTTTGCGTGTGTTGGAAAGGAATGGAACCAAAACCAGACAGCAACGCAGTCGTTTTGGACCACCCCAAAAAAAATGCAGACTGAAACGACAAATATGTTAGACTTGTTAGCCAGCGGCGCCGCCTGTCATTAATCATTATAAATAGTTTCTCACTATTGCACTGCTTAACCATTCTCCTCCTTCATTACTTTCTTTTTCTCAAAACTATATTTTTGGTTTTCCGGCCAATTTTCATCTCCTACTAATTTAATTTACAAATTAAATTTTTCATATCACAATTAGACGTTGATCATGATGTTAACGATCATGTATTACCTTTTTTATTACATGATGATTGTCACGTGTCATGTTTTAATTGATCAATGAAAACAACAATTCATTTTATCTTTCATGAAATTGACATCCAATCAGAACATGACGCGTGATTGTCATCATCATCCAATAAGAATATGACACAGTCAGTCAATCACTCGTTAATGTCAACCTCCAATTGTAATTTGGGGGACCAACATTACACCATTTTACAAAATAGAAACCAAATTTATTACTTAAATTATTAGGAGACCAAATCTGAAACTGAAAATAAATTGGGAGATCAAATTTACAATTTTGCTTTTCTTTTTTACTAACAAAATTGTCCATGGCACCATGGATCATTTTCTAAAAACGAAAAATTTTAAATGATATTTTTGCGTATTTTTAATATTGTTTTTTTTTCCTTAAAATTGGAGTTTAACTACTTAATAATTGGTGTAACAAAGATTTGCTTTAGAAAATAAATACCAATGTGGATTATGGAGAGTGGGGATATGTAAAATTTTAATTCTGATTGAATAATAATATTAAAAATGCTTAAATAACTATAGGTTTAGTTTGGGTTTAGTGCAATGATCAAATTGTTGCAGATGTTGTACAAATCAAATGGAAGATCTTTTTCATTCTTTTTTGGATTGTAGGGAAGTCAGAATTGTTTGGGCTTCTGTGTTTACTTGATGTTACTGGATTTTTGTTGTTCTCTTCACAACATTTTACGAAATGATTGTTTAATTATCTGCATAAGCAGTGAGTGATTCATGGTGTGAAATGGAGAATGCTATTTGGTTCTCTCATGTACGTTATCTGGTGACGTTGTTATGAATTATATTTAAGTACAATTATTTGGACAACATCGAATGTGGTTTTTAAGGTTTTAATCTTTTGATAACGCCTGCTATTTTCCTTTGGCTAGTTCGGGAGGTGACCTTGAATTGTGACGGTTCTTTTATAAATGCCAGAATAAGTTCATCGTGTGGGGGTGCTTAAGGATGAGAGAGGGGTGCATTCTTATTTGGTTTTGCTATGAAATTAGGCTCGTGTTCCATCCTAGCAATTGAATTATGGGGCATTATGCATGGATTGCAATTGGCTTGGAGTAGAGGATTTTTGCAAGATCACGATCTATTGTGATTCTATGATGATGACCACTATTAATTTTTTGACCAAAGGATCCTTGTTAGAATTTGGTGAAATCTATACACAACATCATAGAAAAGGGGATAAGTTGTTTGGACTGGTGTTTATGGTGAAGCAAGTCAAGTTGTTGATGGCTTTGCCAGATTTGGTCTTACTCTTCAAAATTAAAGATGTCTTTTTGATGTAGCATTTGATTATATATTCAACGCCTTAAGGGTTGATACTACTTATACTAGTTTGTACTAGTTTTTTTTAGTGATGACTTTTTAGTTTTGTTTTTCTACTTTCATTCACTAAAATAATTTGAATTAATTTTGTTTTGAATTTTTAATAAATTGTTCTTTGTGTTGAGTCTTTAATAAAATAAAAAAATATTTTTGATCACTGTTATATTGTTTTAGTCTTTCAAACATATCATTTTTTTTTATTTTAGTCCTTATAATATTTATTCATTGTGTATTCATTCTTTTAAAAAATATTTGATAAAAAATAATAACAAATTATCTGCCTATAATATTTTCCTTCTTTTATAAACTCAACTTGAACCGCCCCACCTTTTGGAGGGTGAGGACATTCCAACCCGCTTTTGATTCGCATCACACTTATTTGTTAGTATGTCATATGAAGAGTACTAATGGTTAACAATAAACCATACAAATACAATATGTATTTTAAATCATTCTCAATCAGTGAATTAATTGAAGAGTTTTCTCTTTCTTTCCTTTTTTTTTTTTTTCTTTTTCTCTCATTTTTATGTAACTCTCTTTGTATGTGTGAGTGCTGTGTGGGAGTGGTCCAATATCCCTTTTCATGAGATGGCGCATAGGCTGTATGCAAGGATAGCTTCATGTGATTAGATCGATTATGATGAAAACTTAATCCATTATGCTTTGGTTGTAACATGCAAATTACATAATTTAATATCTATTGTAGCTCAAGTTAATCGATTAATTATGATTAAATTTAATTGATCATGATTAATTTGTTTCAGTATTCAGGTCATAATTAAGACAATTTATCATTGCGATCCAACAAATTATTGGTAATCAATTTTCTTTTTAACATTGATTTGCAATTGATGAAAAGAATATCTTTATTGTTTTCCCATTTCAATCTACAAGTGGAAAGTTTTTTCATTTAGTTTCCTTTCATTTTTACCCATTTAAAGTTTAAACATACATTTTCACTTAAATTTTATTCTATTTTTATCTACGATTTCTTATTTCCTCACTGAACCAAAGAAAACATTATACTCATTGTCCTAGTGGGTATATATGTATGTGTATCAAATAATATTAGTTTTTGGCTACACGTACGTGATTCAATACATAATAATAATGTTAGAGTGAAACTTTTGGAGGTAAAAAATAAGAGGACGAGTTTTTCAATAAAAAATGGAGAGAAATGAATAATATTTATAAGGATAAATATTATTCCTTTTATCAATTTCTTCCCGATTCATTTATTTAAATAAGTGTAAGAAATAGTAAATTCATGCTTTTTTTTTGGAGAGGCAGATGTTCATGCTTTATTTTTTTATTTTTATGAAGAGGCAGATGTTCATACTTTAGTGGATAAAAGTTAATTAAAAAATGTTAGGATATACTAATGGATTTGGCAGAAATTAGACGTGCCTTTAATACAGTTTTCTTCAGTGACATTTGTGCAGCAACTTTCCTAGCTAACTAGGATGAAGCATTTTCCTTAGATTATTGACAATGATGATTAACTAATTAAAATAATTTTTTGTTATTAATCAATATATCCCAACAAATATTGATGTAGGATTACTTTTTCACTATGTTGTCATTTAGCGAAACGTGATACAAAAGTGAAAAAAACACCAAATCAAAAGTAGAAGACATAAACGCAAGACAATCTATTTTTCAAGCAAGACAAATGTGGGGCATGAAGTGGTAGAAAACGAACTCTCTATGTCTGGCTCTGTTCAGTTGGGAATTTCTATGAAAAAAAAAGACAAGAGGATTAAAATCCCGTGCAGTAACATCCAATGTTTAGATTATTTATTGAAAAATAAAATAAAAGAGTACTTAGTACGTAGCTGAAATTGTGGATTGTATATATAAATGTTTGTTGCGTCATGCATCCATAATCATACAGTGTCCAAAATATATATAGTAGTAATAGATAACCGGAGGAGCAAGGTTGAGGTTGGTAACATATGGAGACAAGTGCATGAAAATAATAAAGAAAATATTAGAATGTGTTATAGGAATATGAGAAGAGAGGGATATGGAAAGAAACAAAGAAGAAGAATATTAGTAGCACAGGAGACAATGGAACAAGTGAGTGGAAGAAGAATCCAATGATAAAGACAATTCTATTCTATGTCTATGTGTCTCTGCGCTAGCTATATATATACATATATATAGATAGCTAGGTAATTAACAATATTTCATTAATTATTCACTTCACAGCAAGTGGAAAAGGAACCAGGAAGGACCATTACAAAGCACAAATCTCTTGCAAACAACATAGTACAAAGAAAAACAACAGCATGTGTATGGTAGCACCAAGCCCTCAAATTGTGGAATGAATTATGAAATGCATGCGGCATCCCAAAAGAAAAACTCAGTCATTCCTCCCTCTCTTCTCATTTGATACTCTTCATCAATATATTCCTCCCTCTCTTCTCATTTGATACTCTTCATCAATATCTGTGTATGAGAATTTTTAATTAAAATCCAAGTGTAGTTGGAATTTTTTTTTTCTTTTTGAAGAAAGAGTATGGTTGGAATTAAAACTTGTAATTTAAGTCTATTGTAGTAGTATTTGTTTTAAATTTTTTAGTTTAGTTGTTTTTTTTTTCAATTGACTCTTTTAATTTCGACTTTTTTTTCCTCTGCTGGTTTCATTTTTACCATTTAACAAAAGTGAATTACGTGACATTGAAACTATTAATTAAATCCTTATCAATAATTAAATTCTCCAACTGTTGTTATTTTGAGCATATAGTGAATTGCGTTGAGCAACTTGTTTGATAAATGTAGTTATAGAATGTTTGATTCCAAATTAATATATTTTTTAGTTGTTAAAATGAAAAATAAATATTTCTAAGTTGGTTTGGTTTTGTATTTTCAATTTCTATTACTCATGTACCACAATTTTACATATTCTTTTCTCACTTCTATTTCCTGAAAATTTAATTTTTTAAATTTTTTTATGAAATTCTTTTTATAAACTAAAAAACAAAACACAATTAAACACACTCTAATTTTTTTAGGATTTATTTCGGAGGAGAAATACAGATTTTTTTTTTTATGTAGGATCCAAAAAATAAATTCAATCTACCCCCTCCCTAGTAAGAGTAAAACTGGGGGAAAGTGCTCCTACTTTTAATTTTTGTTTTATTTTGAAGAAATAAAATAATTTCTTACAACATAAAAAAAAATTTTAAAAATGTTAAGGAAAACAAACAATTGAGAATTTTTTTGAGTTAAATTTATGTTTTTTAATTAGTATATATTTTTATATAATCTATTTAATTCCTTAACATATGTGACTAGCCAACATCTGCCAAATCAATTTTTCAGGAACTAATTAATGTAAATTTCTGATGTAAAAAGAGTTTTTTTTTTTATATATACTAATGTCATCGTATACAAACATTAAACATGATTCGTACTTATCTGTTTCTTAAATAGTTTTTTATAAGTTTATTTAACTAAAAATTGTCAAGTTTATGGAAAAGGGACTAAAATACTAATAAGTTGAATTTATATTTAGAAATGCACTTGGATTTTTATTGAGATTAATTTTCATACATTATTAGTGTTAATATTTTTATAATTTTATACTATAATCAATTAGAAAATATTTTAATATGAGTTTTAAAGTAGTTATTATAAAAATCAATAGTTTATCAAACATGACAATCTATTAATAGATGATATTACAAAAATATTTGAATTATCATCATATTTTAATTAAATTTTATTTAAATTAAATGTGAAAAACTTGTTAATCTCTACATAAGTTTAATTTTACTTGTGAGTTGTGACAATAATTTTGTCCATTGAGTCTATCTTGGCAAAACATAGTCTTAGCTTGAGCTATTTTGCCCCAACTTGAACCTTGGATTGACATGCACCCAATGCATAGTTTGCATGAGACTCATATAAGATCACTCATATATGACAATTAATAACGTTCGGGAAAAACAATTAAGTTGAATGTATTTAACTTTCATTTTAAAGATCACTCATATATGACAATTAATAACGTTCGGGAAAAACAATTAAGTTGAATGTAATTAACTTTCATTTTAAAGTAACAAGAGAATCGCTTCTTCTTGAAAAGTGAAAAAAAATCGGTTGAACGTGATTTCAATTGAAAATCAAACACACTTTAATTATTTCATCTTGGTGTAATTAACAATCTCACTACTAAGTTTGTTACTAAAGGTGTAAATAGGAGAGCACAAAGTTGGCACTATACTTGGCAAGGATCTAAGAGCAACAACAATTGGTGACCATGTACTTGGCAATGGTCTCTCAAGTAAAGGCGGTGGGAGAGGGAAATGTGTCTATAACAACTAAAAAGATCATATGTGATGATGTTGAATGTAAGGGGATTTCTTGCTCTTTTATATAATGGTAACTCTGAGGGTTCCATATGGGAGAGAAAAAGGGAGAGAAAGATAAATAAATAGAAATAGAAAAAGAAGAAGAATTAGAGAGGAGTGTGAAGACAGAAGGGTGACATCAGAAAGATATGGATCAAGTTATATTGATCAATTAAATTAATGGAACATTAGTACCAAAATTAGTCAAATTGATCCCTAAAAATGAACTTATTGTTATTTAAAATCATTATAAAAAAATGTTCATGAAATCTTTCTTTTGGTCATTACTAATGTATGCATGACTACAATATTGATAACGTTTTAATTCAAATAATTTATTATCATATTTTTTTGTTAATTCTAATTTTTTTATCGATCTAATTTAAATAATAATATTTTTCTTATATATATAATTATTTAAATTTAAAAATACTCATGTAATCAAGAAAAAATTAGTTATATACATTATTCTTATCCATTGTATAATATGTGTAGAGTAGGGATGACCAAAGTTTATTTCAAATTTTGTCCCAAACTGAACTAAATTGTACAATCAATTTTTAATAACTGAACTAAACTATTCATTGGGAAAAAATAATTTAGTTTTTAAAAATAGTTCAGATATAATTTTTAAATTAAAAACTAAACTGAACTATAAACAATTTCGTGTAAAAAAAACAACAGAAATGCAAGTTATAAAATTTCATAGTTTTAGCAGAAATGCAAATAAAATTCCATAGTCTCACTAATTAATATACTTGGACAGAAGCAGAACTAAAAAAAAATAACAAGACAAAAAAGAGTCTAAAACAAATTTAGTCCTATTGATTAATAAATTTGGTCTTAAAACTATTGGTGATAAGGCAATGCTCTTGGAATTGCAATCTCTAGCTTCCTGAAATTCCAACGGTCAACATTAACCAATCTAACAAACAAGGTAAATACAAATAGTAATTAGACTCAATTAATGTTCCTTCAACCATCAAGATTAATAGCAACGATCAATAAAGTTTCTTCATGTGGAGACAACATATTTGCAAATAGAAAAAAAATTCATTACATTCTAAAATTTATTATAAAATCATAACAAAAATATGCAAAACATTGATATTAACTAACCTTGCTCAAATTTCTTGAGCTCTTAAAAGTCTTTATCAGTAAACATTGAAAAGATGTTTCTTTCAACCAATCTTGTGTGCAAACCAATACTTTCACCATTCTAGGAGTAAGGGAACTTTGATAAGGATCAAGAATTCTTCCTCCAGCATTGAATGAAGATTTTGATGCTATAGTAGAAACCAAAATCGCTAACACCTCTGAGGCCATACTTCCTAACATAGGAAATCTGGTTGAGTTTACCTTCCACCAATTTAAAATATCAAAATTAACTAATTTGATGAAAGGCTCACAATCTTCATTTAGATATTTATCCAACTTAGTTTTTGCATCAATTTTATGTCCGCTTGTTCGTAGATAGAAACTCATACCATGGATATCATCATCATCTTTTTCATCCAACTATACTACTTCTTAGTTAATTTGAGAGCCCTCTTCAACACCTTGGTACTGCTCATAAAGTGATTTAAAACTAGAAGACAACTTCAACTTCAATTCATCTCTCTGGTCTTCATCAAATAAGTAGTTGACAAGGTGGTTAACATATTTCACCTTACACCTAGGATCAAGGACAACATCAATCAATATCGAAATGTTGATTATGTTAGATGTTCTCTAATATTTGTCATATTTAACTCTCATTTGGGTAGTCATTGAACTTATGCAAACATCATTATGATTTTTACAGTTGCGGATCTTCCTACCAATTGCAAATACCTTTCTCTCTCTCTCTCTCTTTCTCTCTCGCACACACACACACACACACATATATATAGTGACATAGTAAGAACCAGATTTTCGCATCGTTGCATCATAAAACATCTTCAAACAAGGTAGGAGTGAATAAGCCTCATTCGAATCAAATTTTGAAGGTACACCATGCCCCCTTTGTAGATCATCAACATAATTTATTTCCTCCATTTCAAGCCTGTAAAATGCTTTTTGTTACTTGATAGTTGTCTCCAAAATGAAGTAAGTTGAATTCCACCTAGTTTCCATGTCTAGGCAGACAAGGCCTGTGTTGAGAATTTTCTCCTATTCAACATAACCCTTGAATTTAGCCAATCTAGATGGTGAGGATTTGATATACTTGACTGCAAGACAAATTCTTAAAACAAATTATTTTACATGTTTTAGGCTATGCTTCACAATCAAGCACAAAACATGTGCACAACACCACATATGGATATAATCCCTCTTCAAAAGTACATTGTACCAAAACATGGACCTCTTTTTTAAGTGTTGAATCCCGAGGTCATTAGATGAAGAATTGTCCACAGTTACACTAAAGTCCTGATTCAACTCCCATTCATTCTCTCTAAAATGTCCTGTGACTTGACGAAAACTCAAAATTTTCTTTTATAACTTCCAATTATTATTAATGAAGTGCAATCAAACTCATGTAAGTGAAATTTTGGATTGATCTCCATGTATTATGGTAAGACAAACCCTCCCAAAGTGCCTGGAAAGAAATTTCTTCAACTTTTCTTTCTCCTCACCAAAGAGTATAAAAATGCCACGTGTTAATGTAGCACTTGATGGGGCACTAAATCATGGCTGCAAGACAAATAGAAACTTGATGAATGCTTCATTCTCCACAAACCAAAATGGCAGCTCAACAATCACAACTTGGTGAAGAGCAAACACAACCACCCACTTGTCCCTCTACAATTTGCGATGAGGAAGCATTTGATCTTTGCACTTTTTGTCCTTTATCTGGATTATCAGGGCATCTCAATAAATGATTCTTCATAGCAGTTGGTCCACCCTTAAACTTAATTAGAATACCACAATAATTGCCTGCCGCCTTATAGTCTTCATTGGAATCTTCTTTTAAATGGTCCTAAGCTATTAATCAAGTTTTACACTACACTCTCATGATGCTTTTGAATGACGTGGCAATTGATCTTTAATGGTAGAGGCATTTGAGGTATTAGCAATTGAATGTCCTGGTGTCTCCGATAATGAAGAACCCATTTGATTTCAGCTATAAGAAAAACAAGAATAAGGATAGAGACAAACCAACAACAACAAACTATGCTTTTCTAAATTCCACAACTTCTATCACTTAGTAAAAGTGAAGTTCATACTTGACAACGTAGTAAGCTTGCATGTCATTGTTTAAATCAAACTCAAAGACTAATCCTAGTAATATTGAACAACAAAAGAGCCTTCTACCCAGAGACCAAAAAGGGTCAAGGAAAAACCACTATATTGGGAAAAA
Source organism: Glycine soja (assembly GCF_004193775.1). NCBI lineage: Eukaryota > Viridiplantae > Streptophyta > Magnoliopsida > Fabales > Fabaceae > Glycine > Glycine soja. The sequence goes on from NC_041004.1 coordinate 35,894,804, forward strand.
GAAGAAAGAAAGCTAAAAGCAATAATTAGGCAAATGGTATACGCAGAGATATAAAAAAATTCACCCACCACACACAACAATATCTAAAACATTATGATATATAGTATTAGTAACTACTCATTATTAAATATAATAGTAATAACATATATAGTATTAGTAAATAATAAAAAAGAAATATAAATGGATGAAGCTTGAAGAACACAATCATAGAGCAACAACACAACCATGAAAGTCTCATGAGGCTTAAACCCATAACCCCATATCCTAAAAAAAATACCTAATCTCATCACCCAACGAAAGACTCTCAACACAAGTAGTCATAATCAAGTTCCAAGAAATGACAATTAATTCTCTGAGACATTTCATCAAACACCTTCCTCACTTCCATAATCTTCTTACAACATTCATAAAAATGAATCAAATTATTAACCCATAAATTGAGTGGATGTTTGTAAAGCACAATGATTCAATCAAAATCAAATAACCCATAAATGAATTTGGGATTTAAAGTCTTATCTCCGTGAGAGTGAGAACCGAAACTTGAGCCAGAGTGCGAGATGCGAGTGAGTGTGAACCTTGAGCGGCGAAGGTTAAGTCAAAGTGAACAAAGAACATGCATTGCATCATTGAGTGAGAGTGTATCATTGCGTCGTGGCTCAGGCAGTGCCTGGTGTAGTCATGTAAACCCTTGAGCTAGAGTTTTTTGAAATTAAGTTTTTTTTTTTGAAGTTTGACTAATTTTATTTGGGCTTATAACATCAGTAAAGTGATAGATAGAGCTTTCTCTTGCAGTCTAGAAGTGGGTTTAAAAGCTTAAAATTTGTGATCAATTTATCCTTTTTTCTTTTCTTTTTTACTGAATCAATACAACCTTATTAACTTATATATATATATATATATATAGAAGTGTCTGAGATAAATGAAACCACATGATGTTTCGTTGATATATCTAACATCAAATTTTGTAATTGATGGATTAAAAAGATAAAATAAAGGCATCATATCTTAAATATTTTTTTAATTAACATCAGTTATCAAGATGAAAAATCGTATTAATAGAAAAATATTTTAAATACTGTACCTAAAATTTATCTTTTCAGAAGAAGAAAAAAAAGGTGTCGAAGCTCCAATCCCATTTCCCAGTGAAGCCTTTTGTTTCCCTCTCCCGACAGAAAAATAAAAATGAATCCACGAAAAGACAGAAGAATTTTCTTTTCTTTTTCTCTCCCATGGCTGGTTTTCTTTTCTCTATTTTGCATCTCATGTGCCATAAGAAGACAGCATATAAACTGCAAAAAGCTAAGAGAATCTTTAGAAGCCCTTCTGGTTCTTCCCTTTTTCTCTCCTTTTTCTGCGATGCCCCCCTGGTCCTCTCCCTCTCATTGAACTCCCTTTTCATTCGCCCAACACAAACCTCTAAAAAACAAAAAACCCAAAATCATAAAAGAAAATGAAAAGCAGTATAATAAAAAGTGAAATTTATCCTAAAAATATAAAGCGCTGACAAACTGATCTGGTAAAAAAAAAATTAAATTCAACTCCTAAAAAATTAGTTTCACGTATACTTTAATAATAAATTAATCCATAAATTTTATAATTTAATTTTAAATAATCTTCAAAAAATAAAATTTATCATTAAATTTATTTTTAAATGTTACAATTTAATAATAAAATAATTTTATATAATTTGTTATATTTTATACGTTCATAAATTAAATTTATATATTTTATTTTTTAAAAGATTAATTTATTATCATATCACATTTAAAGGTTAAAAATGTATGAATATTTATCCAAAGAAAATAGAAAATAGTATTGTAATTAAAAGAAGAAAAATGTTATATAAACACTTAATAAATTAATCTATACACGAGAAAAAAATAGAAAAAATATAAGGTTAATAAAGTTTATAATGGCATAGCATGGAAAGATATAAAATGTTTAAAATAATATGGTGTTTAAGAAAATAGAAAGCAGGAGGAGGAGGTTCATTGTGTCTTTGCAGCAGCAGAAAAGAGTTATAAAAGCTTGAGAAAAGCCCCAGCTTTTACTCCTTGATAATGCCTTAAACTTAACTCAGCCCTTTTCCAACTTGTCTTTTCTCCGGCCACCGCTATCTTCATCTCTTAAACCTTATTATAACGATGATAACTTTGTGGGACTTGTACCACGTTCTGACCGCGGTGGTGCCGCTCTACGTGGCGATGATCCTGGCCTACGGGTCCGTGAAGTGGTGGAAGATCTTCACCCCTGACCAATGCTCCGGCATAAACCGCTTCGTGGCACTCTTCGCAGTCCCACTCCTCTCCTTCCACTTCATCTCCACCAACAACCCTTATGCCATGAACTACAAGTTCATCGCCGCAGACTCGCTCCAGAAAGCCATAGTCCTCGCAGTGCTCTTGGTGTGGTCAAGAACTAGCTCAAGAGGCTCACTTGAATGGTCCATAACACTCTTCTCTCTCTCAACACTCCCCAACACGTTGGTAATGGGTATCCCATTGCTGAAGGGGATGTACGGTGATGCCTCGGGAACACTCATGGTTCAGATTGTGGTGCTTCAGTGTATTATTTGGTACACCCTTATGCTGTTTTTGTTTGAGTACAGGGGCGCGAGGCTTCTTATAGTGGAGCAGTTTCCTGATACTGCGGCTTCGATTATTTCATTCAAGGTTGATTCGGATATTATTTCGTTGGATGGGAAGGAGCCGCTTCAGACGGAGGCGGAGGTTGGTGATGACGGGAAGCTTCATGTGACGGTGAGGAAGTCGGCGAGTTCGCGGTCGGAGATTTTCTCTAGGCGCTCTCATGGCCCCAACTCGGTGTCGTTGACTCCGAGGCCTTCGAATTTGACCAATGCGGAGATTTACTCGCTGCAGAGCTCGAGGAACCCGACTCCGAGAGGCTCGAGTTTTAACCACACGGATTTTTACTCCATGGTGAATGGTAAGAACAACAACAACAACAACGTGAGTATGAGTCCGAGGCAGAGTAATTTTGGAGGCTTTGATGAAGAAAGTGGTGGGGGTGTGAGGGTGAATGGTGGTGCTGGTGTAGGTGGGTACCCTGGGCCTGCGAATGCGGGGATTTTTTCTCCGGTGGCGGCGAAGAAGAAGGGTGGTGAGAGTGGTGGTGGAGGGAAGGATCTCCACATGTTTGTGTGGAGTTCGAGTGCTTCGCCGGTGTCGGAAGGTGGAATCCATGTCTTCAGAGGTGGTGGTGGGGATTATGGGAGTGACCAGCTTCCTGTTGGTGGGGTGGCTCACCAGAAAGGTTTTGCTTTTTACGTCCTTTGACTTTTTTTCTGTTTTCAAACACAGGTTGTTTGTTTGTTACTATGTTTTGTTTGGTGTTCATTCAAAGTTTGTGGACTTGTTTGATAGTAGTATGTGTTTTAGTTAAAATGGAATAAATAGAAAGAGAGGAGAAAATTTGACTTCTAAAAGCTCAAAATATTACAATTTTCCTTATTTTTTTCATGTTTCATTTTTTTTCTATTTGGGTGTTCAAAAACTTGTTAAATAAACAAGAAATCACGTTTGGGATGTGAGAGTTATAATTATTAATTTTAATGAACGCGATATTTGTTTTCTTTTGACCTTACTAAACAGGCCTGTAATCTTGTTCAAATGTGACTTTCCTAGTTTTGTTGCGGGTGTTTTTTTGTCTCTTTTTAATTGTTGTTGGTGTTAAAGTTGGAGTGGGGTTTGTTGAACACCTGGACTGCCTTGGACTTTCCTTGTGTTGCCTTTTGTCTAATACAATAGTTTTGGTCTGTTAATCATGTTGTGTATCATCTACTATTTGGTCTTTTCTGGATCCAATAATGGTAATGTTTTGTTTGGAACTTGTGATTTTCTTTTGTTTTGATTGGAGGTGTGTTTTTTTCACGTTGTTGGTCAGATTATGATGAGTTTGGTCACGATGAGTTTAGCTTCGGGAACAGAACCGTTGCTAATGGGGTTGACAAGGAAGGGCCAGTGCTTTCAAAGCTTGGCTCGAGTTCCACAGCTGAGCTTCGCCCTAAAGCTCAAGGTGAAGCCAAACCTACTTCCATGCCACCAACAAGTGTTATGACAAGGCTCATTTTGATTATGGTTTGGAGGAAGCTGATTAGGAACCCCAACACATATTCCAGCCTCTTTGGTCTCACTTGGTCTTTGATCTCATTCAAGTATGCAATCAATGTTTCCTTGTTTTATTAATTTATTAGTTTCAATGGTTTTAGTTATACAAGTTTTAATGTTTTTGTGTTGTGTATGTGTTGCAGATGGAATGTTGTTATGCCAGCAATTGTTGCTAAATCGATATCAATTTTATCTGATGCTGGTCTAGGGATGGCAATGTTTAGCCTTGGTATATTCAATAAGATAAAATAGTTTGGCTTTGTTGTCTTGTTTGGTTATAGTGTTGTTGTATTGAGGTTTGAATTCCTTGGCCGGTATTTGTAGGGTTATTCATGGCATTGCAGCCAAAGATTATTGCGTGTGGAAACTCGGTTGCTTCCTTTGCTATGGCAGTTCGTTTTCTTACTGGTCCTGCAGTCATGGCTGTTGCTTCAATCGTAGTAGGGCTCAGGGGAGTTCTGTTGCACATTGCTATCGTACAGGTAAAAGGGGTCCCAACATTTTTTTCTTTAATGTAATTTTTGGTCTTTAGTTTTTTGTGGTTTTAAGACTTGATAGTTCTTCTAATGTATATTTATTGTGTGTATTTTTAGGCTGCTCTGCCTCAAGGGATTGTTCCTTTTGTGTTTGCTAAGGAATATAACGTTCATCCTGACATACTAAGCACGGGGTTTGTATTCCTGTATTCTTCTTCATTTGCTTTTGCTATTTTATCATAGAACTTGAACTGGTTAATAGTGAATTAATTATCATGCTCCTACTAACGTTTGTTTTTGGTTGTTTATTTTGTTGCAGGGTTATATTTGGGATGCTAATTGCTCTTCCTATTACTCTAGTTTACTACATTTTGCTTGGACTTTGAAGCATGTTGAGGACGTGAAAAAAGGAACCACCAAGTCACGAAAAAAAAGAGACTAATTGCAGTGGATATTACACTACCCTTTTGTTATATTTATAGGTTAATTTTTTTGGCATCCTCTAACAATGGTAGAATTTCGGAATGAAGTTAGTGAGAGAGGGGGGAGTGACGTTGTAATTAATCAATCTCCAAAACACAAACAATGGTGAGAGTTGGGAAGGCAAGGAGATGGTATATTTTAGGGCTAATGGCTACTACTAGGAAACTTTTGTTTTGGCGGTTTTAGCCTTTTTTACTGTGAACCCCACTCAACTCTTTTATTATATATTTTGCTTCGTTTTAATGGAAAAAAGAGAAAGTGAAGCTTGTTTGTAGTTGTCGACACCTTTCTCTTTCTTTTCACAAGTACTATACTACTTCTACTTTTTCTAAGGCCAAAAGGAGCATGAAGCCGATTGGGAATCTCAATCTCTATCCTATGCCATGCAAAGTGTATAAGAATATATATCTATCAACCAACACAAGTGATTTTTCTAGGGCAAAAAAAGTGGCACCGAACAGAAACTTTTGCTTGCTTGTCTCTTTGGTGCTGTTTTTTATTTGAAGCATTTAACATCCTTTTTGAATGGCACAGGTTGTCATCCACAAATTTTAATTTATTGAGCAATGTTGGAAATTGAAGCTATTGCAGGGCTATGGCTAAGGTTGCTATTATGGTCCCTGCTGTTTGCAATTACTACTATACCACTACTACTACATAGCCTAGCCGCTAATCACAGCTTGCTAAAGTAAAGATTGCACATGCTTCTGCACCCTGGATAGGGTCTTCTTTACTTACCTAAATAATCTTTTATAGTTATTGCACATCACGTTGTTGGATCCCTTGAGAGAACAATAGCACTTATTGCACTATGGTTTAGTGATCCTTCATAAATACTCTCTCTGTCTCCTTTTATGATCTAATCATACTTCACGCTTGATGTATTTATTTACTTTTAAGTTAAATTATTCATATGTGATATTTATAGTTTTGAAAGTATTTTTTTCAATTCTTATAATTTGTATTTTAATTCTCTTTTAGTTCTTATAAGTTAAAAGAGATATTTTTAGTTTTTATTATAAAAAATATAAAAATAATTAACTATAAATTAATTATAAATTATCAATTATTTTTTATTATAAATTATCTTATGATAAATTAATTACAAATTATTTGTTAATATTTTTGTAATTAATTGTAATTAATAATATTATTTATATTTTAATGGTAAAGATTAAAATGAAATTAAAATATAAAATATAAAAATTAAAAAGATCACTTTTAAATTATAGAGACTATATGAGAATTAAAATATAAATTATGAGGACTAAAAAAATCACTTTTAAAATTATAGGAATTAAAAGAGAATTAAAATGTAAATTATATGTATTAAAAAAACTACTTTCAAATTATAGGGATAAAAAATATAAAAATCATAAAGTTATAAGGATCAAATGAGTAATTTAATTTTTTTTAAAGACTTGTTATAAGGAAATTATTAGAAAAGGTTTAATAATTTTGGGTGGGTGGTATGGGAAATGTTTCTTAAACTTTGCAAAATCATGTGTTAAGTAAGGATCATAAGTTATAGAAAGGACATTTATAACAAGAGCATAGGGAGTAAGCACTGAAAGATGGATTGTTTTTGCCTTTTTTGAAACGTTAGGGAATTATTTCCAAAAGGGTCCAAAGCTGTGTCCAATGATTAATGCGAGATAGGCCTTTCCTTTCTTTACGGATTTTACTATTTTAAGCGCGTCTTTAATATTTTTTTTACTACAAATGGATAAATCCTGATATAATAGTTAGAGCTAGACTGAATTGTACATTATTTGCTAGGGTTGATTTAATGTTTATTAAATTAAAATAATAAATAAACAATTAAAACTATTCTAACCTGTAAACAGCTGTACGTTTTATAATACTAAAATTTAGTAATATATGTTCAACAGATTTTTAGCATTTTAGAGATTTTTTAAAAGGTTCCTAATCTATACTCTAAAAGTTTGTAATTAAGCCCCTTGATTTATAAGTTATTTTTATTATCGGGTCTCTAATCACATTTCTATTAAAGTTCTGTTAAATACAAGGACTTGCGACATATTTGGTTTATTTTTTAAAACTATTTCGTGCTTTTAAAAAAATATTTTAGAAATTAGTATTTCTTAGTTTTCAAAATAAAAAATATTTTAGTGTTATTTTAATAATATATATATATATATATATATATATATATATATATATATATATATATATATATATAAAGTATAAATTAGCTTCATAAAAAAACCTAATTAAAAAAGTTAAAACGATTTAAAAACTAACTGAATGATTAAACAAATAATCAAGTAATGTTTTAATTAAAAAAAGACTAGCAATCTAATCTTTAAACTATTTTAAAAAAATTAGTTAGATTTATGAAATCTCAATGAAAAATGTGTTCGAGGATTGAATTATAAATGATTTCAAAGTTTAGGAATTTAATTATAATTTTTTTAAAAGAATTCTCAAATAATGTAGAAACTTACAAATTAATTTAGCGTATTTTATTAGTAAATAAATTTTATGTAGGCCTTCATTTAGAAGGTAAATTTCAGTTTTACTTTTTAACGCAACTTGTTTAAAATTAAATCAATGCAATAAGTATATTTTTTTATCAAGCAAAAAAAGGTTTTCATAGATGAATGTACAAGGGGTACCAACCCATATTACAACGTCAGCCAAAAAAAAAAGTCAGCAGAAAATATTTTTAACCAAATGATTTTCCATAAGTCGGACAACATCATGAATGATTTTGTTATATTTGACGGTTTTATGAGTTATTTTTTTTAACCTCAATTTAGGACAGTAGTTTCTAAGGGAAAAATAAAACCCAACTTCGTAAGTAAATACAATTCGAAAGTGGTGAAGAATTGACGATATTTAAGTAAATACTTTAGTTTCAACAACTGAAAGGTAACATCACACTAGTCCAGGGAACTAAAACAATATCAAATAAGTCATTGAAATGTCAAATAAATCCCTAGTTCATAGTATCATTTTGGTCCATAAATAAATGTTTACTTTATATTAAACTTAAGCCACAATTATTATTTTTGAATTAATGTGATTGTGGGTTTACATCTTCAGGACTTATTTGACATTTTTTTTCTACTATATCCATATACACACTCACTTTTTTTTTTTTTAAATGAAGTCACTAACATATATTTTAATATTTGATAATGTTGTTATCCATAAACATACATTAAACAAACCTCATGAAAGTGATGAGACCCAATATCAATGCTATGGTTCGTGTCAGAAAGAGTAAGAATAAAAGAAAAAAGAAATAGTTATATTTGATATTTAAACTTGAGTTAGATTGGACCATTAAGAGTCCTAAAAATTTGATTTGACTCATTCCGTTCAAATTTAAAAGTTAGATTGAATTTTTAAGAGTCATAAACTTTTTTTTAGTATCACCCGAATTAAGATTACAAGCTAGTTAAAATAGAACTATTCTTACTAGCTGATTTATGAACCGGATGCAAATTGAATTGTGATTGATTATATTTTCATTTTGATAGAATATAATTTAGTTTTAGCTATGGTTCAATCATTGTCAAATTATTGAATGTGTTAAGTTAGTTAAACTATATATTAAATATCTTATAGTGTGTTTCGTAAATATGTTATGAATGGAAAAATCACATCAAAATGATCATAAGTAATAATGAATAGCTTCTTGATTGACACCTAAAAATCACACTTGAAGGCTTAAAAAATGTTTATTTAATAAAAAAAATATAATTTACTTATCAAAATAAACAAAAAAAATTATATTTTTAAGTAAAAATAATTTAGACAAATATACTAAAACAAAATAGAAAATACTTATTTATTAAAATAAATATTTTTTAATCAATCAATTTAAATAAACTGATATTTTATATATCTCTAACTGTAATCAAACATAGCCTGCTTAAACATATACTTATCCGTTTAATATCCCATTTAATTTTAAAAAAGCTTTATGCTGAAAAGTCTTTAAATTTGTGCTCAACTTTTTCTGTATAATAATAATAATAATAATAATATCAGCAGTGCCGTTTAATTTGATGAACCTACATATTCCAAAATCTTTATGGTTTTCTGCTACTGTCTCTACTTTGCTCTTCAGCAATAATACCTACATCTCACTAAAGCCACTTTCATGATGTTGAATCATTTCAATCCTTCTGAAAGGCCGCATTTTCTGTTAAAGAAAAGCTGAATTCATGAACCAACAAACAAGGATCATAAACAAATAAATGTGAATGCGATATATAGTGAGAACAGCAATATTCAATTGCGTAATTCCTCTCCACGCCCGCAAATTTAGTCAATGATAGCTGAAAGTGATAAACTAAAAAGTGCTTTTTATGTGTGTATGAACCAATCTCAATCAAATTCAAAGCAGGTATTGTCTGTCGTGCAGGTATATATAAAAGGGCCATAAACTTTTTTTGCCCTCTCTTTTGATTAGCTCAAGTGAGAAAAAGTTCAATAAACTATTACAAGCTTATGAATATAATGATGAAACCAGTTTCATTTCCCTCATATTTTTAGTGATGTTTCAAAGAATGTGCAGCACATGCGTGTGCCACTTAAAATCACTACTCATCAGGCTTAGGCACTTTTTTTTCTCCCTCCTGTTCATAATGTTTTTGTTTTGTAATGAAGTTACTTTGTTGAATAATAAGTGGAACTATTTGATTGGCATGTTAGATGAAGCACAACCAGCCAATGCTATTCTAGTGATTAGAAAAATGCTTAGAAGGAGCTGTAAAGTCAAAGGGGAAAACTTGTATAATGTAAAGACCATGAAAAAACAGATAAGAAAAAAAGGTTCCAAAGAGAAATTTTATGAATCATATAGTTAATAAATTCATACAAATTTTTTTTTATAATAATTTTTTCATCATATCAATCTTTTTAATTCATATAATCTCTTCTTTGATCTTGTGTTGGTTTGTTTAAATTAAAAAACAATTTTAAAATAAATGTTTTTAATGTTTTTTTAATAAGTAGATAAGATTTGTTTTATCAAAATAAGTAAAAATAATTTAGATAAACACATTACAAAAATAAAAAAACTGTTTATTTTATTAAAATATTTTTTAAGAAATAAATTTAAATAAACTCAACCCTTATCTCTTTATTTATTGTACAAAATTCATATGCATATACAATTTCCCAATTACGAAGAGAAGAAAGAAAAAATACAACAAATGGCGTATGGAGAGAATTATAAAGAAGTTGAGGTAATTATAAAAGATAATATAACTTTCTATAAAATAAATTATACACTAGTACATATATATACTGGTGGAAAGAAGATGCATGTTTCGGTATTAAAATAATTAATTAAGAATGAAAGTAAACGATAATGAGGCAGGCACTAATGAAAATGTTGCTATCGAAGTGTAAATAATTGGTTTAGAGCTTAAGTGGAGTAGATCTCAAGTTCACAATGTTGACAAAAGAGAGATGGATTATGATTTATGAATAATAATGAAATGCATTGATGATTGGTCAGAACCGAAAAATTTTAGGTTCTTGTAAATTTAAGAGTAACTTTAATTTGAACGTACGAACAGTTTATAAAAGAACACAATTTGGTTAGTACTGTGTGAAATTATTTCTCTCAACCAGTGGGAAAAGTTATAAAAAAAAAAAACAGAGGCACCGTCGAATCTCGTGGATTTGAGCAACTAATGTACCTAAGTCTGTGGTGCTCAGGATTCTATGTGGCACGAAATTAATTAGATCTGCACCTCCAAGTCTCATTTTTGTTTGAGAGATACAAAGTGAATTACATGTATTTAAGGAAGAAGGTTAAACAAAAATTACGGATCTTATCGTTTCTGTTAATAAAATTAATATTTGTTGATAAAAATTTATAAAAATTAAAGACAAGATTTATAAAGTTTATAATAACTTACACACTTATTCAATAAAAAAAAAATCCCATTTTGAATTAACTCAACTTTGGACGAAAAAAAATAAATCTAAACTTCACTTTACTTCATATAATATGATATTTTTATTAGCTTAATACTGAATTTAAGAGTTTTTATTTGAATTATTATAGTTGTATTAATATGACTTTTTCAGATAACATATATTTCTTAATTTTGGTTTCTTTCTAAAATTTATGTAGTTACATAAAGTAATTAAAGTATTAACCCTACATTTATGGGCATGTTTAGGTTTTGAATTTTGGGTTTGATTTCAAGATTCACGTGTATGAAAAAAATGTCACAAAAGATGTTCATTGTAGCATCTATCTGATTGTATTTTAAGAGACAATTCACTTTGCGAATTATGGAGTTAGAGAATATTTTGTTTTAGAAAAACTATACCTGTGGCTAAACTTTTTTTTTTTTTATTATTAATATCGTTTTAGTTCAATTTTACAAAATGTCCCTCTCACATGTGGACATAAAGGGTGTGGTGTTTAAGGCCTTTTCCCTTTTTCAATTTGGTCAAAGGGTAAGGGGATGGATGGAATGGGATTTTGGGATGGCAAGTTTGAACACCTGCCCTTTTGTTTGTTCGTGTCTTCTCTCTCCACAAAAAAAAATGTTCAAAGTATATCTTTGTTTGAAAAAAGAGCTCCGAATTTAGAAAGACAAAACTAATTTTCTAATCCATATTGTTTAACTAATTTGCTTATTCCATTTATGGTTATATCAAGTTTTGGTTAAAAAAAAAAAGTTTCACTTTACTTAATTGGGTATGAGTGTTTCATTTTCATTTGTAATCACTTATTTATATGGTATTTTTTTTTAAAGGCATATGGTATATAGATTACTCAAATTAAAAAGCTTAAACTACATATGCAGCTCCATTTCTCCCCTCTTCTTGTTTGATCTATGTAAGGAAAATGAAGTTATTTACTTGAACTAAAATAACAGTTAATGTAGCTTAAAAATTGACTCAACAAAGCAGATTATAGGTTCAAGTTGTAAATTTGTAATATAAACTTCTAATGCTAATGATAATGCTTTTTTTTTTTTCTTTCTGTATTTTAAGGTCTTTGACATATGGCTGTTTCCCAAATTTGAGGCACTAGGACAGCGTTATGAGGTTATCAATGGATTACAAGCCCACTAGCCAATATGGGAATATGGACCCTAAAAGGCTAATATGGCATTACAATTATCCATTGTCAGTGGAGGGTCTCTTTCTACCAAAAAGAAAAAAACGTGGAGGAGGGTCTCCAAAAATATCTTGATTCATTATAGATTTTGCTTTAGATAATTTGTACATGTAATTAAAAAAATAGATAAATAGCCCTAATTATGAGGAAAAAAGCATTATCTTTTAAGTTTTTTTTTTCTTCTTCTTTGAACATACACTATTATATATACCTGCGTATATACATATTAATCAATCAAAATGCATCAATGATGAAAACACTATTATCTGGTTTGAATTAAAAGTTTTTTTTTATAAAAAAAAACCGTTATATTGTTTTTCCCTCTACTCAACATAACCGGCCGGTATAGTGACATATCATGACTTATGAGTGGAGTCAAGCAAATTGATGAGTGATGACGATTAACTCTAGAAAAAAAGGACTATAGGCTTTGAAAATATCCTATAATAATGAGAGAAAAATTAAAAGGTATTTGCTGTTAATTTGAAGTTATTAACTTTAGAAAATATTTTCATTTTTCTATTATTCTCTTTTAATTGTAGAAGGATTAAATTTCTCTGAAGTAAAAAATTAAAAGGCGTTTTATGCTTATTTGAAGTTATTAACTTTAGAAAATATTTGTATTTATTTTCTATGGTAAAAATATGCGAGATGCTTTAATTTTCAGTAAAAAAGGGTAGGCCAAACATGTAATACTTTTAAATGTCATATAATAAACAAATGAAACTTTTAAAAGTGACATTATTTTTGAAAAATCCAACCCAAACTTTAAGAGGTTTGGAAAGAAAGAGGATGAAAATGAAGAAAAATAAAAACTTAAATAACATGTGATCCATACTTTTATATTTTACTTTAGACTTAAATATGTTTTTTTTTATCTCTAATATATATTCAAATTTTACATCTAGTCTCTAATCAATTTTTTCTTTGCAATAGATCTCTTATACTTGAAAAGCTTCGTACGAGGTCTCTGTCATTAGAAGGGATCCATTAGCTGCTAATATGATCGTTAACTCTACATGTTAGCAAGCTATCTCTAATGTCATGTTGGATTAAATGTGACATGTGAGCTGATCATGTGTCGTTTGGCATGACATCATGTTTTAATGAAATTAAAATGAAAAAAAATAGAAGATTAGATTTCTTTATAATGAAAATTTTTGTTTGAGAATAGAATGAGGGTTGTGTCTTCTTCCCCTAGCATTGGTTATCATGATAGAGAAAAGGAGCTTAACAGTCTAAGATTCGTAGTAGTGCACCTCCGTATAACATTGGGTTGGCTTCATTGAGGGGTGTTTGTGCGAGTTAAATGTCCTCTAGTCCAGAAAAGAGAATGACATCCATGTGAGCTTCTTTTTCATCACTTGGGTCCCTATGCATTCATTGTTGGTGCAACAAGCCGGCGATTCAACTAACATTTCGAACCAAGAAGCATCCAAACAAGATATTTTGGCAATGCGATGAGTGAAATGTAAGAAAATGTTACTTTTGACATAGTTGGTTTCTACCGTGTTTTGATTTTCATTGTGTTCTATTTTAGGGTTCCTAGTGACTGTTGTATAATGTGTAGGAAGATAAGAGGTGTAATTTTTGAGTCTGTGATGATGATTTGCCAAAATATTTAAACCAAACTTTTAGAAGTATTATGGAAGTTAATCCTTATCTTTCACGAGTGGAGGAGTTGAAGCATAAGGTTATAACAATTGAAAGAAACTTGCATCACATAAGGAAAAAATTCATTTGTATGATAAACTAGTTCAAGAGTTAAAGAAGATCCTTGCAAAAGAAGAGGCTCAATCTCGGGAATATGCCAATGGTGTTGAAGAACTATGGAAAGAAATAGCAAAGTAACAGATAAAGACAAACATTGAGAGAAAGAGGGTAAAGGTCCTACGAGACATTGTGGTCTTCCTTTGGAGTTTGTTATGTGTTGTCACCATTGCATTTGCAATTAAGTAGATAATACAAATTGTTGTTTTTTGAGATGTACTGATTCAAAATATGTTGTGATCAAATTTAAGGTTGTGGAATTGGTATTTAGTTATTATAAACACAAGTTTGTATGAACACATTTAGTAATGACAGTTTTTGGATCATGTTTTTATTAAATTCCAAATCTTGTATTAGGTCCCTATATGAAATCTTTATTTTTAATTGTTTTAATTTAATTTTAATTCAATTCAAATATAATGTTAAGTCAAATGACATGTTGTCAACTTACGTGTCATATCTAATTTGACGCAATATCATAGATAACTTACTTATGTGTAGAGTTAAGAGACACATCAGTCACTAACAAATTTCTTTTAATGACAAAGATCTCACGCAAAACTTTTCAAATATTAGAAATCTATCATAAAGACAAAATTTATTAGAAATCAAATATAAAATTAAGATATCAGAAATAAAAAATATATTTAAATTTTTATTTTAGTCCAAAATTTTTATTTTAATTCATTTGATTTTTTAAAATATTTTTCCATACACCGAATGGATCCTAAGAAAGTGGAAAACTAAATGATCAATTCAATAGAGATGCACGAATACCCTCTTTCATACATCCCCTTGTTGCATGACATATAAATGATGTAATGCATATACAAAATTCTCTCTCTATCACGAGGTGTTTGAATAGTAGTTTAAATGTCCAATATATATATTAACAAATAATAACGATATGTTTGAACATTTTTTTGTTTTTAAATATTTTATCAACATCTTTAATTTTTAATTATTTTTTTTATCATATTATATCACTTATAGTACTTATATTTTTTTATTTTTTCTCTCAAGGTATAAAAAACGTTCGGGTGATTAAATATTTTTTTCTATTTAAATATAATAGTCAATGTAGAAGAATTGTCCTAGAAGACAAACTTCTGATTTTGGCCACTGTTAGCAATTAACCATGAACTGGATGGGACTATGGGAGTCTAATTTGAATTTATGAAAAAGCAAATGAAATCTATTGTATAGAGCTAATTATTTGAATTGAACTTTAAAGTCAAATCACATTATATTTTTTAAAGTAAGACGATTTTAATCAAATCAAGTTTAAACTAGATTCATTGATTTTATAAAAAATAGTTTTAATTAATAATCAATTTTTAAACGAGAATCAGATTTAAATCCAGCAATTTTAGAAGTCCAATTTTAATTCTAAAGCTGTTCAAAATCAAATTTAAAACTTTTTTAATTGACCAGTTTTGAAATAAGTTTTTTTTAAGCAAAACTGATTTTAAACTTTTTTTTATCCAAAGTTTCAATTTTTTAGGGAAATGAAACCAATCATTAATCCTGAAGGTTAAATAGAGAGATTAAGGGACAACAATGTTAAACTAATGGCATCCAATAATAAAGAAGGAGCTAGGTAGGGTTGTGGAGCTGTGGATATATGTGGAAAATTAACTCTTCCTACCATATTGAGAAATCTTTGATGCTTCTATGTCATTGCCATTCTTTGGTAGAAAAATGGTCTATATATAGAGATAAAATTTTGCATAAATATGATTAGAGTAATGCTAAATAGTAGGAAACAATTCACACGAACAGCACAAAACACAAATATTTGAATTCTATTGAATACAAATAATATATTAAAAAATAAAAATAAAAAGCAAGAGTTAAAATACACAGTAATAGTAATTCGTTTGAATATTTTTTCGTACCAGCAAGCAATTTCCATATGAATATAAATATGAAATATAAATTTTGCTTATTTAATATAAATGAGAGTGAAACAAATGCAAAATTTAAATACAATTTTGTTGTTTTAAATTTGAATACAAGAATATTTATTATCGTGTGTGGATAAAAAATGTGGATTATTATTTAAAGTGGATTCCACATACACGTGTAAACTGGAGAAGAGGTGGGACGGGAGTCAGAGAAGTAAATTGATTACCATATCAATAATGAAGGACAAATTTTACCATTTATATACAAGACAATTTATATTAAAATGTTTTTCAAGTTTTTTTTTTGGGTGAGTAGGTATTTTCGGCACAGGATTAAAGACAAATTTATCGAGTTACTAAAATTTGTTTAAAAATTATTTTTTAATAAATATTTTTCTATAAAGAGTATCAAACAATGAAACTAATAAGGGATCTAATTTAATTAATTCATGAGTAATGCATATGAGTAGTTATAACTTTTTTATATCTAAATTTAATTCTTATAAATAATAAAAAATCAAATATTTTTGCAAGTATTTTATGAGAAGTCATTAATGATTACATGACATATAATGATTAATCCGTAGATGGATTAGGATAATTTCATGTTCCTAATTAAACATTAATCATTTTATCCGTAGATGGATTAGGATAATTTCATGTTCCTAATTAAACATTAATCATTTTATGACATATAATTAAGTGTTATTAATTTTTTTATAAATAAAAAAAATTAAATACATGTCATGTGAAAATGAGTTAAGATTACTGATACTATATAATTTTAAACTATTAAATAATTTTTTTTCTTTAGGAGTTATAAGATTAATTTAATAATTAATGAAAAAAATCAAAGATTTTATATTATTTCCACTAAAAAAATTAATAGTTAATCATTGGATTAAGTCCATATTTCCTCTGCATAATTTTTTCATTAAAAAATGGAGAGAACCTAACCAATAATCACATACTACTAATTATATACAAATAACTGTATTATAATTTTCGAAAACAATAATTTAATTGTATAAAAAATGAAAAAAAAGGAAATGGGCACCGAAAGGCAGGAATAGGAAGTAGAAGGGGATTATTTGATTTGAATTTGCAGTGATATTGGAATGGTTTTTGGGTCAGTCAAAAAGAGCAATCATAAGCATCACTTCACGTTCACGACCACAAAAACTGAAAAACTGTACCACACTCACTCAGTCCCTTCTTATTATTAG
Source organism: Glycine soja (assembly GCF_004193775.1). Lineage (NCBI taxonomy): Eukaryota > Viridiplantae > Streptophyta > Magnoliopsida > Fabales > Fabaceae > Glycine > Glycine soja. The sequence goes on from NC_041004.1 coordinate 35,911,919, forward strand.
CCCCCCTCACACCTACCCTATCATCATGCACCACTTTGCCTTTGCCATGGACAACTCTCACCTCCTCCAATTCCTTCCCAACACCACCACTTCCACCAACAACACCCCCTTCTTCCACCATGCACCACCACACACTCACTCCACCTTCTCTACTAATTCCTCCAATAATACTAGTTCCTACCCCTTCCACCTCTCCCAAATTACCGAAACACCCTCCCACCATGATAGAGCCCTCGCTGCCATGAAGAACCACAAGGAAGCTGAGAAGAGAAGGAGGGAGAGAATCAACTCCCACCTCGACCAGCTTCGCACTCTTCTCCCTTGCAATTCCAAGGTATATATACGTCTGAGATTTCACCTTATACTTATACTCTAACGATACACACAACTAACTAACTAATATGCTGTGGGTGTGACCTAGTTGCTACATATATAACTTTAATTTCTCCCTTAAACATATATAACTGGAAATCAATTAATTTCCAGTTAGGAAATTAAAAAATAAAAAGACACACATAGAGTTGTACACTCACACATATGTATATGTGCATTATTTATTTATTTCATTGTTAATTCTTCCTTTGGTTTTGATGAGTGTAATTGTCACCTTTTCTTTCTAGCTAGCCAGTTGTTTTTGAAAGATAGAGAGTGGTTTGTTCCTTCTTTTGATCTCAAAGGTTGCATACTTTTTGACCAACAAAGTTAAATCTATGTCTTCTAGTTGACTAGACTTTAATTTCATGGAATATGTACATACAGCAGGATGAGCTAGATTAATTTCTAGGAAGAACTCATAAAATCCAAAGTTTCAAAAGAGATTCGTATTCATTTCATGTTTCCAAAAAGAAACCCCAGCTTGATTCGTAAAGACATTGACACATAATTGAGTTTGGGAAAGTGAGTTTGCTTTTACAATGATAAGTTATACTATTAATATCATATTATACAGTACTATATGATATGTGTATTAAATTTTTCCATGGTTGTTGTTGTTGTTTGATTTTGGTTCAGACAGACAAGGCTTCGCTTTTGGCGAAGGTTGTTCAGCGGGTGAAGGAGTTGAAGCAACAAACATCCGAGATCACCGAGCTCGAAACCGTCCCGTCGGAGACTGACGAGATCACGGTGCTCGCCACCACCGGAGGGGATTACGCCTCCGGTGGTGACGACGGGAGGCTCATCTTCAAGGCCTCGCTGTGCTGCGAGGACCGCTCTGACCTCATCCCGGACCTCATAGAAATCCTCAACTCGCTTCACCTCAAAACCCTCAAAGCCGAAATGGCAACTCTCGGAGGAAGAACTCGCAACGTTCTCATCGTCGCTGCTGACAAAGAACACAGCATTGAATCCATCCACTTCCTTCAGAACTCGCTCAAGTCCCTTCTAGACCGGTCCAGTTCCGGCGACAGGTCGAAACGACGCCGTGGCTTAGACCGAAGACTAATGTCTTAAACCGGATACTGTTTCCATTGCTACACATGCAATATGTTGGTTAATTCGAATAGGTTTATGTGTTTGCAGGTTTTGGTAATGTAAAGCGAAATTAAGTTGGATGGATTAGGAGTTTAATGACTCTGTAATCAATTTTACACTCTTAGTCAGAAATCAGTTTTACTTTATTAACCAATCAAAAACTAGTATTAGTATATGATTTTTAAGATAATTATTTTAAAAATTAATAAATTTATTATTTTTAATAATTTATGATTGAATGAAAGTGTAAAACTAATTTAAATTTTTAGTGCGTAACTTATTTTTACTTATATTAGTTTAGGTTGTTATTTTATATGCATGGTAGTGAGTTAGTTAGGTAGCTAGGGTTTGTGTGATGTGTTTGGAATCTTTGCATGTGAACTTGGAGTTGCATGTAAGTAGGAGAAACAAGAGGGGTGGGAATCTTGCTGCAGGGTAATGGGGAAGGGAATGGAGTTTTTGTTTAATTACGTGCTGTGCAAGTTGTGGCTTGTGACAGCGAGGGAAAGGAGTCTGTTTTTTCTGTAAAAGCAATGCTTCTGTGAGTTTCCAAGCATGTAGAAAATGGCATATTCGTTTTCTCTTTCATGCACTTTCTTTCTCTGAGGTTTGTGTGGTATTTGTGATTGTATGTGGTTTGTTTTTCCTCTTAGTCTAAAGAAGGAACTGGGTGGGAAAAGATGGAATATGGTTGTTGGGAAGTGGGTCTTTTTGGGTTGGACTCTTGCTCAGGTTTGTTCCGGTAATATTGAGATGTTGTTGAAGTTTTAGTTATAGTACTAGCTCTCTGGGTGAAACATGATATTTCTCACTCCAATGTCAAAGGACTAATTCTTTAAATAGATAATAAGATTCATTTTAAAAGATTAACTTTTTTTAATAGATATTTTAATTTTGATTATAAACTGATATATAAGAATCAAACTCTTGTCTTGGGGCCTGTTTGGATATAACACAAAAATGTTTTTGAAAACTTCTATATTAAAAATAGAGTTTTTTTAAGTTCTCAAAAGTACTTTTAATCTTATATTCAAATAAATACAAATGCATAATTTATTAGGAGATAAAATTATCTGTGAACTATTTCATATAGTGTAGATAGTAACAACAATAGTTGTTTATGTGTGTGACAATGAAATAACAAGGGGGTTATAAATGGACAGGGGTTTCGGTCCCCGGAACCGGAAGAATAATGTGCTGTGTTGTGTTCCCAAATCATGCTTTTTGGGGGGAGAAAAAGGAAAAAAAAAGTGTTGTAAACGGTCGGAGAAAGAGAGCAAGCTTATTACAAAGAATCAGAGCTCAGAAGGTAGTTATTCATACATAGATGTTAAAAAGGCTTTTTAGTTAATTTGAGTGCATAATTTCTCTGGTCAGTTAAAGGGCGGAATATATTTGTTCAGAGCAAAAGAAAACAAAAAACTGACAAAAAATTGTAGTCTTGCCCGGGACTTCAGATATGTCAGTGTAGAGATTGTACTGTGTTTTGAATTTTGTTGCCAATTTGTTTACTGTAACACATACAAATGATTCTATAAATGGATAAATATCTAATTGATATGTTATATTTTATCGCTTGCAAGTGCAGCTTATTATCTATATGATAATTTATCTAAAAATAGTTGGTTTGGTCAAGACGCGCGGCTTGAGAAGTTGAGAATGTAATAAGAAACTAATTAATTAAAAGGTTTGAGTTTTGACTTGTGATACTACTATTTACTAATCTACTATATATCCTTATGCCATAGGTGTACTTTATTCATTGCCAAACTCCTACACATACATGGTTACTAAATTTCATCAATTTTTTTTTGAATAATGTATGGGTGAAATTAATTAATCTGAAATTTCAGCCAACATATCTAAATCTAAAATGGATGGGTCCATTTACGAAGGGCAAAGTACTTTCGGCTCAAAACCTTATTTAAAGAAAAAATTGCTTGGCCACTTGGGGTCAATCTAAAGTAGTATATATTTAATTGACATTGAAATGGTAGCAACACATGACGAATTCTTTCTAATAAATTTTTTACTATTAAATAAAAAATTTTGGAAAAAAATGCAGGTCTCATTCCTTACTTAATAAATTTTGATCAATAAAAAAGTATGTTAGAAAAAATATATTATAATTTTATTAATAATGCTTCTCAAATTCATAACAAATGTTACAATTTAAATTATTAATTAAGAGATGGTTTTAGCTAGCTGGAGATGATCCCCACCACCGCAACAACAACAATATAAGTTGATGTAGATATGAGTCTGACTCATTCAAAAGATTTTACAATTCTACAACTCACTTTTTTATATCTTTAAAAGAAAAACTATATCTATGCAACCAATTTATAATATGATTTATTTATAATAAAGAGTGATAAGAAGAGGTGTGAAATAATATATGATAAAAGGAGGAAAAGATATTATAAAAAAGGTGTTGGATGAATTATATTCCTATTTTTAAAATGAATGGTGTTATTAATGCACAATTAATATAAGTTACAAGAGAAATACAATTTTTAATATGTATTTTTGAAAACAAGTGAAGAAAACTTATGAAAATGTGTAATTTAAAAATGATTCCCTTTTGGAAAACTTGCATTGTCTTGCTGTCTTGCACGGCCATTAAATCTATAACAATATATCAAATCCATGTCTTGTGGCGGTGAAAAGTAGTGCTGCAATGTAAAATTCGCGGCATGTACTTAGAAATCTGCAGATACGTAAAGCTAGCTTGATCATTGCCTTATCTGTTTTTTCCTTTTCTAATATAATGGGTTTATAAACAGACAAGTAGAGGGAATGATTAAAAAAAGAAAGTAATATCATACAGTACATAAAATGGAAAAAAATAATTGCTAAATCTCATAATTAGCTATTAAGCAAAAATGTCCTGCATTTATCCAAACTTTCTTCTCGTTCTTTAATTTTATTATTAAAAAATAAGGAGTAAAATAAGATGGGTTACTCCTTATTTCTTAACACTCAATATAATATAAAATAGTTTTATATTACGATGGTCACTATTTTATGACTTTATGTTAATTATTATAAAATTTAATAAATCTATTATATGTTTGTAACTAGAACAAGATAAAAACAAAGAAAGAAAGAAAAGTTTGTCTCATATTATAAAGAATGAAGACTAGCAATCTCTGAAGTGAATTGAATGAACTTTGACTGGTGGGAAATGAATGCAAACCAAGCAATCACTAAGCAGAAAAGGTCAATAGCTAGCCTTCTCCATCGTCCACGTGTGTATGCAGAGTCATAGAGATACAGATTTTTCAGGTCAAGCGTGTGTCATATCGGCTTTGTAAATCATTATTGTGCTGTGTCTCACTTTTATATTTAATATACTATAACCTATATGGCATACATTGATTCAATTATACAAAACTAATTATTAACTTTCTCCTGCTCTTATAGTACCCTAGAATCCCTCTCTCTCTCTCTCTCTCTCTCTCTCATATGTATATATATATATATATATATATATATATATATATATATATATATATATATATATATATATATATATATATATATATATTAACACAGAAAGAACACGCGAGGTAGAAGTGTGCATAAAGGAGGCTGACAAAAGGTAGCACGAGTGGGGACTGGAACATAGCAAAAATCATATAATGAGAAACAAAAAAATATATATTTTGCTAGTTGCAGTAGGTATGAGGAGTTTGAAGTAATGAAACATAATTTAATAACAAATCCTTACTAGTGTCCTAACGATAAATACTAATCAGTATCTTAAAAACTAATCTTTTTTTATTAAGATGCAAAAAAATAAACTCCTTATTTCTTAAATATGTTCTTATATTATTTTTAATAAAACTTTTCTTATTAATCGAGCAATGGTTTACTTTATGTATTAAAGTGGGGTCCATGATTAAATTTTTATAATCACTTCTCATATTAATAATAATAATTCATGATTATTATAAAAGAAATAATCTTATTTGATGTCATTCTTTTATTTAAACGTTTTTACCTTTAACTACTATAAATTACATTTTATTTTAAAACAAATTACACCTAATTATATATATAAATAACTTTCAAGTTCGGAGTGTCTTTTTTATTACCAATAATAATATATTACAGAGGTTTAAATTTTAAATAACATGAACAAGTTTCACCCAAAGTCCAGACAAAATGCATTGAGCATCGGGTGATTTGTCGGAGACGTCCATAATTAGCATATACTTTCTCTTTTGTTCCAGACTGTGATTATCCCTTTTTAATTAAATTGCCTCTATTCTCATTCTTGTTGTGTGGTGTGCCTTATTCCTCTTCCTCCATAAACCACAAGCTACATGTATATATATATATATATATATCTCACTCACAAAGGCACACATATATGCTTGCTCCTCCTATGGTAATGCAATCATTCCTGCCACTATATATTAACTTTTCCCCACCCTTCTACATAAAATTCAATATGTGCAAAATTGCAGATAAAAGTTGCACCATCCTAAATTAGCATGTGAAGCCTTTCCATTGTTTCCTTAGTTCATTTGGCTATAATTTAGAAATCCTACTTGAATTCTCTCGCGTCTCTATAATTCTATATTTCTCTAACAATGCCCTTGATCAACTCATCACTATTTGAGGAAAACATTTAATTAGTCTCTGAAATTTAGTGCCATTTGTTAATTTGATTTTTAATGTTTAAAATGTAATTTTTTAGGTAAAATTATAGAGTAAATTGAGTTATATTTTTTTTACGTTTAAAATTAAATTTTCATTTTATAAAAAATGTAAATTTAATTCTTAAACGTCAATTTTGTTATAAAAAAAAACTCAATTACTCTATAATTTTAATGCGCATAAGTATATTTAGATTCTAGTGTTAAGATTAAATCATGTGAATCTTATTTTAATGTGTGCAGAGCTGTGTCAAGTCACTTTTATCACAAAATTTACTAATAGCTTCCAAAAGTCACGTAAAAAACTGGCAACAAGTTTGTGAGGGTAGACGCAGAACCAAACAGACGGGAAGGCATAATACTTTTAAAAACATAGTAGTACATGTAGTTCTACTATAATCATCAACAATTCTCAAATAATTACTTTTTACTCAAATTTAACTATAAATTAAAAGTGAAAAAAAACTTATTTTCACCAATTATTTATAAAACTTTAAAAACAGTGAACAGTGAGAAATAAAAATCAAATCAATTCGAACACAATTTATATAATCCATGACCCAATTATGACAGAAAGGAGTTTTATCTCATCATATATTTAGGTGGAAATTGATATTCACCAGAACTGTGTTGGTATTTAACAAAAAAACTGTTTTAATTGTGTAAATAATAATAAAAAAACGTTTTCATAAAAAAAATGCTAGCTTGACTAGGGTCAAATTAACATCGGTAATACTCTCTTGTGAATGCTTTTTTCTTCTTCTAGTTATGACATTGGCAACTTCTTTTTTTAAGGGGGTGTGGTAGCAGCAACTACAGTCCAGTTTTTGTTGCCTATATGGGCCTTTTTACTGTTATCTCCAATGCCCAAACCAACCAGAGAAAACAGGAAACAAGGTCACTCTTTCGATGATCCTATTCCCTTCACATTCTTCTGATTTCACAAGATAATCATCAATGCAACTTTCTCTTCTCAACAAATTCTTTCTAATTGAATCCGAAACAGAAGATACTGTGTATAAAATTAACTTTAAAATGAAATATGGACAGTCAGACATCTCTAAAATCAGTTTCTAAAGTGAGCAAATAAGGATACATCAATTCTTAAAGAAAGAAAGCGAAAAAGAAGATAAATAATGCCCTTTAGGATCTGTTCGTTTGAGGGGAAAGAAAACAAAATAAATAAATAAACAGTAAAATGATATGAAACTCACATTTTTACACTCTAATTTAAAACTTTCATTTCAATTTATTTTCTCTCCATTTCTTTCTACTCTACCTAACGAATCCTAAATCAAATGGATTTGTACAGCCTTACTTGCTCTCTTACCCCTAGTGCAGGCATTATGCAAAATTCCTCATTTGAAATTATTTTAGAAGCCTCTTATTTGGTGTTATCTTAGAAGCCACTTTAACATTTGGTGTGGCATTTGGAAAACGTGTTATAAGAGCTTATTGAGTTTATATCCTAAATTATACTATAATGCTTGTTAAAATAAACGGAAAAAAAACAAACTTAAACTAGAGTGCTAATCAATTCCCGATAAACTTTTTCAAATGGCCCCCCAAATGAGAATGTATAACTTTCTTTGAAAATCAAATATTCTGCTCAACACTTATTCCTAGTTCCTACCACAAATGCATGGAAGTATCTTTACACACATTATATACGATCCTACCACAGTAATGAAATATGTTAGCTGAAGTCAGAAGTTCAAAACTGTGATTGCTGAAACCAAAACACGCATAAATATCTCATACAAATAATTTAATGATCAATATTTATCTGCCAGCAAGAATGGTGTCAGCCCACTGATTGAAAAAAACACAATGGAGACATTTTACAGGAGCCTTAATTTCCAGCAAAGAATGAAAGAAGGAAAATGATCAGAAGTTGTTGGTTTAATGTCACCCTTGTATAAGTAATATCACTTCTGTTGTCTGTCCTGCAAAGCATTTACTGATCAAGCACCAAACGATTGTGATCAATGAGCAGATGATAATGTTAGTCAGTTACTTGGAACCGAAACTTATTCATGGGTCCAGTGGGTGGACGTATTATAGCAATATGAAGGAAACAATGTAGAACCCCATTTTGATGGAAATTTTAAGTCACAGGCAGAAGATTGGCAATCATTGAGAAGCAGTTACAGACTTAGAATGCCTGGAACTCTCACAACCTGGCCAGTTATGTAAGCTCTCATGAGTAAATGGAGGGGGCTTAGGAAAATTGAGCAACAACATATTCTATATGCAATACTATTTTGGAAGAAAAGAGAAATAAATGCCAAGCAATTTTACAGCATTAACTGTACAACTGAAGATTTCTAGTAGTGAGCTTATATAAGTAAACCAATCAATATCACACTGAGCATAAATACCCTTGACCAAAAGAAGTCAACAATTTCTGTCATATTCAAAAAATATGACCACAACCACTCAACCATCTTTAAAAAATTCAAATTCTTTGGTAGTTGTAATTAGCATGCTTTAAGCATACACATTGTTATTAGAATCCAATCCAACATTGTCTACACTTTCCTTATGCAGCCATAGGTGCTTTTTTAAAATTAGGGATCTATTGCATAACTTAATCAACTCTAGCTTGAAACCATAGATGCATCATCATGATGAGAAGAAGTCTTTGGTTAAAATTTTTCCCTATTATCGTGAACATGATACCATAGTTGATAGAATTATACTAGCAAAAAGACACATTGTATCAGGAGCATATTGCAGAATAAATAGTTGGACAGCCATTTGAAAAACTGAAGCCACCATAGTCAAAACTCTACAGGTCATAATATGTTACTACTTTCAATTCTCTAGATGGTTAATAGGGATGTTTATCACAGATAAGATATTTTCTTTTTGTCTGCTTAGGCTGCACAATGGAAGTACTATTGAATTTTCAAGCTTGGATATGTAACATAGATTGAATTGAAAGCCAATTCCAAATCTCAAAAAGTCTATTGCTACTTTCTTTTAATATGGTGAGATCCTTTTAATGTAAGATATAATAATACATAAACAAACCAGGTTGGACAGAAAGAGATCTAAAACAAATTCCATTACCAATATACTAACTTATATAAAATATGGAAGATTAAATCGCAGTGAATGACTTGTGAAATTACAGATCTCTTTATCTTTATGATTATTTCTATATTTGATATATATATATATATATATATGTTGACCAACATGATAAAATTGAACAACACCAAAATTGGAAATGCAGGAAGAAACTTACCCTGACTAAGAAGACTTTGTTGACAACCAAAACAAGTATTGTGAAAACTGCGGCTTCAATCATTTTGAGATGATGGAGTGACCTCATCAAACATCACTATAGGAAATAGATGATGATATGACCTTGCCAAATGGGGTGAAGAAATAAGGGTGAATCCACACACACTCACTACATCCAGTGGGAAGCTCACAGACACGAACTTTGCATCTTGGACAAGTGTATCCCCCTCCGGTTTTGACCTCTTTCATGACATACAGAACCCTCAGCTGACCGTTGTGGGAAACCCATCTTAATTAAATTAGCAGTAGCATACTCTGCTATTGCTGGAGGTGGAGGTGCATGCTCTAGGATCAACTATTTAAAATGGGACTGCACAATGCATACATTCATGAATTTACAAACATTTGAAAATTGCAAACAAATTCTAAGGTGATTAACAATATTTTAAGTACTGCTTGACTATAAAAATTCAAATCACTTTCATAGAGGATTATTTGTATTTGTACTACATCAAAATCAACAAACTAACCTCCTTTTTTTTTTTTCTTGACGAAGCGAAAGACCAAACTGAGCAAAGAGATCAGCTACAACATTTGACTCCCTAAGAACAGAGAAGCATGCAACATCTTGAGCTTGTTGAGCCAGTTTCTTCCGGGTGTTGAGAGAAACCATTTAAAACCAAGGACATAGTTGAGGCCGAATCAGTTTCAACAGCAATCTTTACGAATCCCCTAGCTAAAGGCAGTCTCTAAGACCATGAAAGATTGCCCAAAGCTCCACTTGGAGGATCGAATGAGCTTGTAGCAGCTTGGAGAAGAAAACCATAACTAAGTCTCCAGAATGGTTAGATATATACCCTCCACAGGCAGCTCCTTTTGATGAGAAAGCTCCATCACAATTCACTTTAACCAGCCCAAAGGAGGAGGTTTCCAAGGAACAACATAGTTCTGGTTTGGCGCGTAAAGATCCCCAACTACCTTGTTGGATTGTAAAATATCAGACACAATGGCTTGTTCTTTAAACAGTAAAACAGAATTAAGAATCCATTTGTCTGCGAAGATGAACTCATTTCTCCTTCTCCTCCCAAAACAAAATGACCCAACTGTTACAAAAACGGTCCAGGCACGAAGCTACATTGAACTGGGCTGATCAAAGTCTCCATTACAGCTTTCATTCTTAGTGCAATAAGCTTGGAAATAACGTAGTGCAATGGAAATAACGAGTATTTTTGTCTCCAAAGTGCATCCATTTGCACCTAGATTTCTGATAACACATGATTTCTTCCTTAAGGAGAATAGAATCCAGCTCACTCCACAAATCCTTTTGCAAGTTTTTGAGGAATGAATTAAGTGGATTGTGCGCCAAAGATCTCGAAATGCCATTCAGCCTCCGCAAAAGCTTTCTTTTTTGTCTCTCAATGTTTCCAAAAACATATTTATTCCCCATTTGAATAGAGTGTTGAAAATTCCATATAGTTTGATTCCATTGATTGTTAGTCCTCCAATTATCCTTTACAAAATCACCAAACTTTTTATGGGTGAATCACTATTGTTAATGGATTGACAAGTACGTTAATTTGACTTAAATAGTAAAGTTAAAACAAAAATTCGAGTGTCAAATTCATATACACTTTATTTGTACTTAGGTAGATGAATATTTTATTAATAAAAGAAATTAAAGAAAATTATTTTGAAGAGATTATGAGAAAAATAATAATTTAAATAAGTTAAATCAAACAAGAGGTGAATTTAAACAAAGATTTAAATTAATTAATTAAAGACAAAAGAGATAAGAAAATCCAATATCCTTGTAGTAGGAGATTCAGAAGATCAAAATGTTAGAAACTTAGCCCACTAGAGTTACTCTTTGATGCAATGTTAATGATTTTTTTTCTATTTATAATTATTGCAATTTACACATGCATTTACTAGCATACTCTAACTTTGATCTTTTTCATGAAAGAGCTTAATTTATCTATTTTCTCTCTTAAATTCCTTTGCAGAGCTAAAATAATAAATTGCATTAAGAATAACGATATATAACATACTAAACAAATATCAACCTATCTCTAGTGATGATTTTATTTATATATTATTTCCCACTTCTATTAGAAAATAACGTTTTTCAACGCTACCCATAAAACTTACCATGCAAATGAGTGATCAAGCCACCAACAATAATATTAAGCACAGGAAAGGATAATGCAAAAGTAATATTATTAAATAGATAGAAAGAGAAATTACATCAATAGTAGTTGACTACCAAGTTCCCAACAAAGGGGGTTTAGCCTCTCATTATCATGACTATGAGAGGCTAAATTACCCATTCTTGGAGGCTTGGATACCAAAAACTCTTTGATGCAATGATCTTTATTATCCATTTAATGTTATTTCAATATTATTACTTCCGTTCTATGTTTATTGTCTTGTTTATGGTTCAATCACCCATTTACATGTATGTTATAGGATTTTAATTATTGGGAAATGTTTTTACTCTAAGAACTTGAAGGAACTTTTAGGTAACCCATGTCTAGGGATGGAATGGTGTTTTTTAGCCTTATTTATGCATCTTTACTGTTAAAACAAGTTACTTGATTTAGCTTTCTAAGAGATTAGGAGTGAAAGTGATTTAGGCTTTTTCACACAAGGGATCATGGTTAGAGTAGTTTACTTGATGAATGTAATAGTCAAAATAACTTAAAATAGTGAAAAATCCTTAAAATTGCATCAAGAGTATTTTTGGTAAGCCAAACACCAAACACTTCTATAAAAATATGCGCCAAGTATCATTCTCCACATCCAAGTGTTTGTTTTTCTTGTCTCTTGCATCTTGCTTTGCTTTTATAAACTTTACTATTGTTGAAATTACATTTTTGCATTATCACTCTAAAAATATTTAGTTTCAATCATTCTTTCGTTTAAAATTTGGTATATACAAACGTTGAGTACAATCAGAGTCCCTGTGGACTCGACATTCAGTCTTATCGTTTAATATTACTTTGACAAATCGGTACAACTTTCAAGGAGTTAACAATTATCTACTTTCAGCATCGTGCCTAGAGTATTACCTATCCTCCCAAGGAATTTTGAGTTGTAAAGCTCTATGGGTAGATAGGGAATCCTCACCCACACAACTACTTTCTATGTCATCTCAATATTTTCAGGAAGAAAGATTTCTACCTTTGAACGATTAAGTAGTGATCCGCCACCATTCGAGGGCCCTCAAAGAGTGCTAAGTTGTAGTCCTCTTCTATAGCAAACTTGACTAAGTAGAAATCATCAGACTTGTCATTGATAGATCCTCCTTTCGTCCAACTTCGTTGGAGTTTAGCTTCTAGAACCCAAAAATTGACACATCTTCCAAGCACTTTTACAACCAAGGTCTTCCTCCATGGCTTCGACCATTTCTCCCACTCCTTATCCGACAAGGATACTTTCCAACCCAACTCGTTTGTGTTGTAAGTGTTGTTTGCAATTGGAAAGTTGTCAAACATTCTCTTCTCCATCTTCCAACCTTCATCAACTTCTCCATCAGAGCCATCTTCAATAGTTACCACATCCTTCTTATGTCTTTGGAGGTTATCCTTGTATGAGGTCAAGGCATAAGAACCTTTCCCTTTTGTCTTTGATCTGCCACCAAAACCATTCTTTACTTTTTTGTGCTTCTTACGAGGTTTTCCTCCTCCTCTAAGGAAGGTTTTCCCTTCGAGGACTCACTATGCTCAAAAACCCTAGCAAAACTCATTGTTAGGTTTTATTATTTGGTTTTTTGCTAGGGACAAAAGCCAAACCAACCTCATCTAGTGCAATAGAATAAGTCCCTCCAATTTCTTGGTAGAGATGCTTGCACAAAAACATGACCAATGACTGAGCACCAAGGAAGAAATAATCTGTGTTGGAGTGCTAGATCTGAAATAGTCTGCCCGCCTTACTTGAAGTTGTTTCAATCCAAACCCAAATCTGAACCCGAAACGATCTGATTTGAAGGTTTATACTGTCGGTGACAAGCCAGATTTGTCATTGGTTGGTTTTTCTCAGATTGGGATTTTCTGACCCCAGACTGATCGTGTTCACCCCTAGTGGATATAGGAAATGTCCTAATTTGTGTTGAACAAGACAAACAAGAAAAGTATAAAAGAAAATATTAAAAGAATATGAGCATCAATTTGTCAAAAAGAAAAAAGAAAAAAGAAAAAAAGAATATAAACATCAAAGTGGAGGAATTTGTGTGACATACCCGCCCCGACCCTGCTTCCCCAAGTTAAGGAAAACTCAACTTCGACCTCGATCCAAGTGGTTTTCCCCCATCAAATTCAAGTCAGGTCGGATGGGTATCTATAGATTCTATTTTTATTGTCATGCCTCAAGCATCAATTTCTCATATATATATATATATATATATATATATATATATATATATATATATATATATATATATATATACTAAAATATGTTTTAGACTTTTAGGTCCCTCATAAATGATCAATTTATATTTTAGATCCTTAATAAATTTTAGATTGCATTGGATCTCTAATACATCAAAACTTTTATTTATATATGAGAAATTAAAACTATTTCCTCAAATAGGAAGATGTAATCAAATGTGAATTTCCTTAAATCTAAATCCAACATAGGCTAAACATGAGTAACTAACCATTTCAAAGTAATTTCTTTTTTTTTATACACAAGCATGTAATCCTTGATGCCTTGTAAAATACTTAAGGACTATTTTTGCACAGATTACCTTGACACCTACCAAACATTCCAACAAAATTCATATTTGGCTAAATATCTAGCCAAGTGCATATCTCAATATACATCTAACTCTCTACTATAGATGCCCAAGAAATAAATTCCATTACCTTGTGTTCCAAATTATTTTTGGGACATTACACTACACTCATATTTAAATTAAAACTATTCCTAAAGAACATTTTCTATTCCAAATATCTAACACTTTATTGTTATCTCTACATGTTGTGTAATTATGATACAACAATAAGAGCGTGTTTGGATATAAGGCTAAAAGTATTATTGAGAACTTCTCTACTGAAAAAAAAAATTCTATATTTCTAATAAAGAAGCCTTTAAAATCACTTCTAACTAGCTAGTATCTAAACGAGTCCTAAGAACAACCAATCTAAATAAAAAAATTGAGTATAAGAAGTTTTTGTGCAAGTCTCACAAATATTCACCTTTAGTGATTCTTCACTCGGGTTGAACTATCAATTCTCAATGAAATAACCATTAATCACATGCTTTTTTGTTCTTTCATCAAAAGCTTTCTTTTTCATGTGAATAATTATATATATATATATATATATATATATATATATATATATATATATATATATATATATATATAGTGGCGGAGCCAGAAAAATTATAAAGCCTGGGCAAAAATTTAAAGATAGCAAATTCACATTGTATATAATATGTAAATAATAATCAATCAAAATAAAAGAGACTCGTCATTTTGTCAACAAAAATATAGTTTAAAATAAAAGAGATAAACATAATCTTACAATAGCGGGTTAAATAAAATTACGAGGCAAGTGTCCTTTCCGAGACTTCTTTGCGGTAAATGTTCGAATAATATCAATATCATCAAGTGACTTGAATATCTCCCGCTCGGTGTAACATACCATCAAGTCATTGAACCACACATCGTTGATCTTATTGCGCAATTTAGACTTGATAATCTTCATTGCTGAAAAAGCTCTTTCAACGGATGCTGTCGACACCGGCAATATCAAAGCTAGCTCAATAAGTTTATAAACCAATGGAAATACCAAATGTTTCTCAGTTTGAACCATCTTCATAGCCAAACTTTGAACATCTTCACAAGTGGAAAAAGAAGCATTTCTTCTCACTTGAAGCACATAAGTTTCAAGTTGATCCCTAATTGTTCCTCGGTCATCATCAGAAAAGTCTGCATGATAAATATCAGCAAGACGAGCAAGCTTATCAACATCAAACTTGGAGAAAGAGTTCTTGGGGTCAAGACATGAGAAGCAATCAAGTATAATGTTACTTCCTTCACTAAAGCGGTGATCCATCTCCACACATATTTTATCAATAGCAACATAAAAAATCTCTGCACGGTAATGATGAAGATTAGTGATAGTCCTCCCTTCTGCTCTTGAACGACCCCGAACTGGTATTTCGTCATCCATATTTGGTACCAGAATACTTTTAGCAACACAAAATCCTTGGACATCGGCAAAAAAATTATTCCAGCCACTCTCTCTCATTGTGCCCAACCGAGCTTTGACAACATCAACTAATTCCATGGCATTCACAATATTAAGATCTTTTCTTTGCAATATATTTGAAAGCTCGTTTGTGATACCAAACAACTTTAACATTAACCTCAAAATAAAAGCAAATTTAAAGCTCTCCATTTTTTCTATCAAACCTGCTGCTTGAGATGGTCCACGTCCATCTTCATCAACCATACTAAGCACCTTTAACACGGAGGACCACATTTGATCCAAACGAAGCAATGTAGTATGATGTGAACCCCATCTAGTATCCCCGGGTCTAGTGAGACTAGATGATTGGTGTAAGCCCCTTCCTCTAGATATCTCACCACTCTCAAGTTTATTTAAAATATCTTTGTGTTGTGCCTCTGTCAAAGCATCCCTCCTCTTACAAGATGCACTTGTTGTATTCACAATCAAGGTGATGTACTCAAAGAAATCATGAATAGATGAGCAACTACTAGTAACAGACACAACAACCAATTGCAAACGGTGAGCATAACAATGGACATAGAAAGCATAAGGATTTTCATCTAGAATTTTTCTTTGCAAACCATTAAATTCACCTCTCATATTTGAAGCTCCATCATATCCTTGCCCTCGTATCCTTGAAATAGATAATGTGTACTTATCAAGAATACCATAAAGAGCATCCTTTAATGACTTAGATGAAGTATCTGTGACATGATGTAGAGCAATAAATCGTTCCACAACATTCCCTTTGTCATTCAAAAACCTAAAACAAATTCAACCAGTTTACTTGGCGGCATAGAGAATAATAGGTAATGAAAATTGGAAATTGGAAAATACAACTACTAACCTCAACATCACCGCCATTTGCTCTTTGACGGATATATCACGTGGCTCGTCAATAAGCACGGAGAATTGTCTATCACCAAGCTCTTCCATAATCACCTTGGTAACTTCATGTGCACAACACGTTGCAAGCTCCTTTTGAATGTCACCGCAAGTCATTGTGCAATTTTTTCCACCACGGTCAAAAGCATCCCTCACTTGTTCATTCTGAGATTTTACCCAATCTACCATCTCTCTAAAATTGCCCTTATTTAGCGAAGTAGAGGATTCATCATGGCCACGGAAAGCCATGCCTTGTGCTATGAGATATCTTGAACAATCTAAAGAACAAGTCAAACGAATCTTATACAATTCTTCTGATTCCTTGGTTGCTTTAGCAAACTTACTTGTCACACTTTGTCTTTGATTATTATAATCATCGTAGTGCTTGACACATGAGTTGTGCAAACTATTATGACTACCAACATGATCTTTCAAGCCTTGAGATGCATGCTTCCAATCTCTATATCCGCTTTTAGTGAAGACTTCAAAACCAAAGTGTTCGGCCCTCCCGGGTTGCTTAAAGAGAAAGCAATAAAAACAATAAGCTGCATCCTTGATCTCACTGTATTCTAACCATGTGTAATTCTTATACCATGATTTACTAAATGCTCTAGAAACACTTCCAAATGGAGTACGAGGAAAGCTTGGCAAATGTGGTTGCATTGGACCCTTCAATATATATGCCCTCCTCACTTGATGTTGAATATCCGGAGCATACTCATTAATTTGTTTCCTATGACCTGGATCACGCACAATCTCATTTGGGTTAAACTCATTAACCACATTAGGTGGCGGTTCTAATTCGGCTTCTTGTTGTACAATATTCACATTCTCAATACTTGCTCTATCAACCAAAAATCTCCTCATCTCTGAAATTAAATGATCTTAAGTTAATACTCAATTAACAATTAAAATCATAAGAATCAAAATTTAAATAAGAATAGTTTTTCAAAATAAAAGTAATCTCTTATGATTTATAAAGAGTAGGAACAAGCATTATATTATATTCAATTAAACACCATTATAGAAACTAATAAAATTAGATAACCAAAAGAAACCTTTATTGTAGATAATTTATCTATCAATAAACAAATTTACAAGTGGTATGATTCCACTGTAAAAGATCTTTTTACTGCTATTATAAATAATACTATATGCTTATAATATTACTAGATACACACTTTAGTTTGACTTATCAATAAAACTTTTATAACCAATGAATCTTGCTGTGTAGTAGCTTAATCTGACACGCACACAAAATGACAAAATATATTATAAAGTAAATATTTTTTATAATGAAATTTATTGAAGTTATCAGTATGATCCAATATTATAATTTCACCATATGAGATTTTAGATAAACTTGAAAAATATGGGACCCATTTTCACAATGTTAGTACTTCTATATAACATAAAATATTTAACCTTTCAAAGACAAACCCAAATTTTTCTTCTTCTCTGTGTCTGCTACTACTAGGCGGTGCAAATAAACCCAAATTTTTCTTCTTCTTCTTCTCTGCTACCTTTGTGTTAATTGTTTCAATTTAAAACCACAATCAGTTGAAATTAAACAATTACTAACCGAAAAAAAAGGGGAAGGCGGTAGTCGGAAAAGAACCAGTAGGTGTCGATGGCGGAAGCTTTAAGGTTTCTACAGTGTTGCTGCGGTGACGAAGCTTTACTTCTTTTGTTTCTGTTACCTATATTTTTGCCCTTTTAATTTTTAACTCTTACAATTGTTTTGCCCTTTCAATTTCTTGCCCTTTCTTTAATATTTTTCTTTTTTTTTACCAAATGAATTTGGGCCAGAGCCTGGGCAATTGCCCAGGGTAGCCGGACCTTGAAACCGCCTATGTATATATATAATTTTGATCGTATATATTTGGTTATATCATGAGATGAAATTATCTTATATAAAAATGAAATAATTAAATTTAGACCCTATAATGAAACATGTACGATGAAGATTTAATGTATATATACCATTTACTTTTGTTGTGCAACTCCATACGTAAAGTTGCCTCGAATTGGATTTCTTTGATCTCCACATGATTCATTAAGTCTTAGGAACAGTTTTAATAACAATCATGCTAGCTCGCTATGCAGCAGTCTCTAATGTATTTTATCCATAATGATAAATATACATTGTACCTACACTCAACTATATGTATAAAATTGCAATTTTGCCTCTCATTTAAACATTTTGTTGGGTGTGCCAAACATTATATATTGTGTGCATATGTTGTGATTTTCAGGCAGGAAAAAAATGCTGAATTTCAAGGAATATGTACAATATATCATGTTATATATATGTACGTTACAATTTATGTACATATGGTATTGTTATTTATATGTTTCGTCAAAATTACCATAATATTAATCACTTTTATTAAAATCTCAGCACTTTTTCTTTTGAATAATTGTGTTTACACCTAATTAATGATCACCTAAAAAGATATCTATGATTAAATTTTTTCGTGCAACATAAATAACAATACCATGAGAAGTCATCAATAATTGTAAGATAGAATTTTATACAAGTTCATAATTCTAAAACCTTTAAGGATTTTGAATTCTATGGTTTTCACACTAAGAGTATTACTAAAGACATATGGATTGGTGTTTATGAGTTTTTTTATTTATTAGAATGTTGATAAAATTTTGATCTCTTTAATGTTTCTTTCCTCTTTTTTGCTTTTACTTTTTTCATAGGAATTACAAATATTTTCTACATGAGACAATCATACTTAAATTATAAGATTATAATGGATAATAAATTTCTTCTTTTAAATATTTAACTTAATTATTCATGTTCAAAATTCAAATTCTATATTACTAGTTAAATTGTAATAATTATCATTTTATCCTAATACTGGATGATATTTTTATATTTTCATTAATGGTGAAAAAACACGTAAGTTTTCTTTTCCACTTTTGGTTTATTTTTTTATGGTAAACCTATTGACAGTTTTAAAGAGAAGCAAAAAGATACGCAAGATTTAAAATAAAATCTCCACGGTCTCCATTATTCCTTAAGGCTTAATAATCATAACACTAAACACACTTTTATTAAAATGGTCAACAAATTATATGAACACTACAAATTTGTTTAAATTAAAATAAATTCAACAGAATAAAGGGATGTGAAAGGATGAGGGGATAAGGGTTGAGAGGAGTGTAGTGTCACTGTTCCATGGAGGTCACGCCTTGTCAGCGCACACCACCTTTTTCCAACCTTATCTGCCTAATAAGTATATTTAATTAGAATTTTTTTTGCATATGCATGTAACATGTTTCCCTTAATTAATTTTCATCAAGCAATGGGACTAATCATCTATTCAGGGCATTACTTACGCACTTATTGATCTCGACAACTGCATAAAGTGGCAGATTTTGATTTGTATTGACACTTGCTAATCAAAATCCATTACCCTTCATAAGACTACATGAATAATTAATGTGTGCATGTGATGTGTTGCTTGATGAGTAACATTTTGTAGTTTGTGAATGGCCACCTGTTTAGTGCTTCCTTACCCTATTTTAACTAGTTTTTTCTAATCTTCCAACTGATATCCACATGAGAAGACATTATTTTTTCATTATTAAAAATTTAGATATAAATTAGATCTTAAAAACTCACCAGGGTTAAAATAAATTTTAAGACTCACTGAATATTTACAAATATATTTACATATTATTTATCAACTATATCTTAATAAAAACTAAACTTATATCATTTTCACATATAAATATGTTTCTTATCAATTAGGTCAACTTTATTGGATTTGGAAATGACAAGACATTCTAGTCACATTCAATGTCACACTTGAATCCAGTTGATATTAATTTTTGAGAAGGGACTACATGTTGGAAATGGCTAGCAGCCTAGCACCACCAATTTTAAAGGTAATGGAAGAAAAAGTTATTTATTTATTTGTCTATTGTTGTTCTACTATTATTTGACTCAATATATGCAAATGGAACCCACGTTTCCATGTGTATGCGCTTTCTATTACTTTCAACCAGCATTTGTGCCATACTTCTTGTCAAGAATTAAATTCCCAAGCATCTCTTTTTTGAAAACTGTGACTGGTTTGACTTGAAATTGTTCTTATTCCTTTCATGTTTTTAAATCTACTGTTTTGGAAACTGTTTCATAAGCCTGCTTATGAAAGAACTTTGTCATTGAATCGTTAGAAAAAGATTCCTTAATTTGGTAGGAAGATTTTGTAAAGAATATTTATTCAGAAAAAAACCTTGAAGATATATGATTCATTCATATTTGAATTAACCCTTATATATATATATATATATATTAGTCATATTTGCACATACATATTATCTAAACTCCTATTACTAAACCGATTCTAATAGGTTGAATTATCTTAATAAATTAATAAAAAAGATACTATTTTTTTTATAAATTTTTAAGAAAATAAAGAAATAAATAATAATTTCACATAATTTAATGATTTATTGTACTTAAGCATGAATTTTCATATCTATGGCCAGTTCATCAGCATAAAGGATTTAATTAAGTACAATTTTTTTTAATCTTCAGACAGCGTGTAGTGTGTACATGTTCGATCAGAATTGCTTACTGCTTCAAGCAATCGAATAAAACATCCATATAATTAAAATATTCTCACTATAAAGAGTAAAATAAATTTTTATACACTTTTTTTTTAATTTGATGTATGCAAGCTCTATAAGGATTTATATTGATTCGTATTATCAATATAAGCTAACGTTTAATTCTTGGCAAAAAAATTAAGATTTTTATTGACAACTTCTTTCTTATAAAGACAAAAAATTTTCATTATTTCTCAAGTATTTTTGTAAAGGGTCTCTTCAATTAAGCTTTTAACTTCAGTATTCTTGTACAAGCAATATTTTTAGGCTTCTCACTTCTAAAAACCCCGAAGGTAAAATTCAATGCTATTTGGAAAACGTAGAATAAAACTAGATGATAGCTGAAAAATACAAATAGTATTTTATGCGCAAAAAGCAAAGAAACGAAGTTTTGAAGGAATTAATGTTCGAGGTATGTGAATTTCTTGAAATTCCAAGTTCTGGTATTAGCGCAAGACATTCCCTAACCATTGGAGATGAAGATTGTTCTTCTTCAGAGAATACGTTGCTTAATTAATGTTGAAATGCAAAGATAAGTTGCTTTCATAACCTCATGAAAAAGGTTTTTTCTTCCTATATGGTAGTAGCGTTTTAGGTAAAGTCTAACTAATCACATTTCTTTCATAGGATTAAAATTAGTCTTCAATTATTTCTTATACAATTTGTCTTCTTTTTTATAATTTATTAATATTCTTGAATAGTCATAGAATATTCGTTAGACGCTTAGGGTAAGCAAACTATTCATATCGATTAAGACGCTATAAGATGTGTAAATTTTATACTTATCTACTAGATCGACGCTTTATTTATTTTAAGATGATTACACATATATTATTTTTTATTCACCAAAAAATACACATACATTATTTTTTCATAAAAAAATTCATTTAAGTCTTAATATTTAATAATATTTCAAGATTTTGGCATGACAAACGTCTAAGCTCTAAAATTATATAAATTCCTGTACAAAAAAACAATTATATAAATTAAAATAGCTTTTAATTTTTTCAAAGTTAAAAGTTTCAAATACTTATAATTTTTAGATTTTTTTTATCACAAGTACTATAATATTGTATTAATTAAATTGGATTAATTCTTAAATATTTTCATTTTATTTATATTTAAAAGTAATTGAGCAATATAGAAGATACTTATTGAATTTATATAAGCTTGTGATATCATCTTTTATACATGATATGTGACTAAATATTCTACTGCATGTGCTTCCGGTTCAGTTCGGTGCGTGTATTCATGCACCGCAATTTTAACACTTTAATTTAGTACACTTGTATTTAGAATTTGATCAAAACCTACTGATGTATAGTAGTGTGAAAAACTTTAAACTTTTATTTAATTATAAATGACCATGTACAATAAATTTGTTGGGGTAATACTGGATTCAGTCCATACCAATAATATAGTACCAAAAAAGAGTAATGTATAACTAAATAACAATATAATGCATGCAAAAATAAACTAATGTATTTAAAGTTTAAACCTAAAAAAAGATCAGCAATTGTGGTTCGTGGAGTGTGGACACTGGCACACTTGCTAGAATTTTACGTAGAGGACCCTTATAAGGGAAGGTGTGACCACCAGGGTGGATTCCCAAGCCTCCTAAGGAGCTGAAAGGTCGTGCATGTGTTCAACGAATTTTGGATCCTTTCTCTCCTGATGACTAAAGAAATAACATCAGTTTTGGGAATGTCGTATAAGGTTTATCCCTTCATCATATATAAATAGGGTTTCGCGAATCACACATTCATATACACCATACCAATTACCAAGTATCTTGACTTTTTCATTGCTTCCAACTCTTGTGTCCTATACCATTATTGGCCAAGAGAGATACGTGCAATTTGGTAGCTTGACGTGGACACCCTGGTGTCATGCAATGGGATATATATATATAGACGGATCTACATTGCTATTTATGGGGCAATAAGCCCCTAACTAAATTTATTTACTTGAATATCTTAAGTAATCAGTGTTTTTCTCCATAAAATAATAGATGTCGTCTCTATAAAATAACTTTTTTTTATAAAACGAATATAAAAAATTAAAAAAAAGAAAAGAAAAAATAAATTGATATTAATTGTATCAACTTTATTCTTTTAAATTTGTAAAAACTTAAATATTTTAATTTTCTATCATGAAATTGGGTATTTTATAAAAGTTAATAATATTTTTCATCTGTGAAAATATTATAGACAAATTTTTTCTCCCACTAAAGAAATATTTTTGATCCGTATATATATATATATATATATATATATATATATATATATATATATATATATATATATAATGTAATATTTTTTAATTTTTTTATAAATGATAGGACATAATATTTTGTCTCCTCACGTATATGAACTGTCATAGAAGTTGGTCATGTTCCTTGGTCATGCATTGCTACCTCAAAGTTTGAAACAAATGGCTCTATCATGTTCCTTATATATTGGTGATATGTTGGAGGAAGCGAAAATGACCATCTTCCACTGAAAATTATCCACATATGTTGCATTATAGAATATATAGCTACAAAATCTGTGTGTCATGATCTTTGGTTTAAATTATTAGTCAATGCCATGCATCCGATCCAACTACCACACAAAGGTAAAAATTACAAACTCCCACCATTGTGACTTATGAGTATAGGTTCCAACCCTTGACACTATTTCTTTGTTTGGTGGGGAATTTTTTACTAGGAATAAATTATGAGGTTTTTTTTTTTTTTTTAAATATTGCGAAGTATAACTTCATTTACAGGGTCACAAAGTGTGATCCCTTGTGAGAATAAATACAAAAGGATGATCCTCCACAAATAAATAAGTAGGATCCAGTGTAAGAGATCAATCACTCAAAAAATATACTCTCTTAGTTTCTTTGTGTTAGAAACTATTCATTCTCTCTTATAATCAGAGTTGTTCAAAAAATAAACTTATGTTGTTGTGTATCATGATTCATGAACCATCAAAGAGTTAAACACCTCAATGGTTCATTGCACCAATTTGCAAAAATTATACCTCATTACAAGAAAAATCATGATTTTCAACTGAATTTTTCCCACATAATCA
Source organism: Glycine soja (assembly GCF_004193775.1). Taxonomy (NCBI): domain Eukaryota; kingdom Viridiplantae; phylum Streptophyta; class Magnoliopsida; order Fabales; family Fabaceae; genus Glycine; species Glycine soja. The sequence goes on from NC_041004.1 coordinate 35,936,141, forward strand.
TTTTCATTGGAAAAGTATTAGTTTCTGATAGAATTTTATGACAAAAAAATATTATGTTGGAGAACCTTTGTTACCAAAGGATTTTGACCCATGGATTTGGGTTTGTCGGAAATTACCGAAAGCATTTCCAACGGATCCATATTCCGTTAGAAATTTAAATTAACCCACTCAAATATTTTTTTACTCTATGTTCACTCTCACCTCACTCACTTTTCAACACACCCAGCTCGCCATCATGAAGGCCCCGTCACCAGCTCGTCGTCAAGGTCATGCTACCGCCATCGCACACGTTGCCACCGTCGCGTAAGCCACCGCGAAGTTGTTGTTGTGGTCGCCATCACCATTTCGTTTCCTTTTTTGTGATTTTTACCGTCTGTGTTTATTTTAATTTCACACCTATATTGTTAGGTAGCACCTATTCTCCCTCTATTCTTCATTAGATTAATTTTATGAGTATGGAATTTCTACATTATAAAGATCAGGATTTAGGAAATAATTTGAATCCAATTAATTTTGTGATTAACACTTCTTTGCCTCTTTGGTAATCAACTAATCATTGTTAGATATTTTTGGACACTCTTCAACTGTTTGTGTAATCATTGGGAGCATGTCCTTAAAGGTGATTGTGATTTGTTGGTTAGTTATACCAGTATAATGACAATGCACCCACCAAGATGCATATATAAATTTTAGTATTCATCATTTGTGCAAATTATTATCTATAATGTTGTGTTTCAAAATGCCAACAACAAGAAAAAAAATAAAAATTATTGGAAACTTGAAATTACCTCCATTATATTTTGTTTTTAGAATTTGGATGTGGCATGTGCCATTACTTCATCATAGTAATTTCCCATTTTCTCTTTTAGAGATCTGAGCTCCAACATGCTAATAGGTTCAATCCCTGATTCATTTCAAGACTTGGGAAAACTAAATTATTTGTAAGTGTGTATTTTCATTTGCCAGCAAGAAGATTAATTGAAAGGATGTCGATGTTCATATTAATTTGATCTCAAGAATGTTGGTTGTTTTTTATAATGAGAAATATTCATGATGGATGCAGGTTTCTAACTAACAATTCTCTAAGTGGACCAATTCTTGATTGGATACTGAGCATAAAACAACACATGTAAGCATATTTTCTTGAATTTTTCCCACCCCTTTAATTACATACTTTAGATGCACTTAGGTCGAAATTTAGCTTATACTTTTTCTTATGCTTAGTCTTTAGTTAGCACTCATTGAATTATGAAATTTATTCTTACTTTATGATCTCTTTCAGTGATTTATCTTTGAACAATTTCACAGAGACTTCTGCAAATAATTGTTAGATGTTGGATGTGTAAGCTTCTTTTTGTCTACAAATTATTTAAGCATTTCACCTATGCCAATACCAAGCATGATATTATCATTGAACATGAACTTAGCTTCAAGCCTCTCTCCCTTAACAAGCACTTCGTATGTTCCTTGTTGTGGACTAGTTTTAGTTCTATAATATCAGCTTTGAATCATCAGTTGAAACTAATTTATATCTTGTAGAATATCTTGTTTGAAGATGGGCCAACCTTGTTCAGGAAAACCTTAGTGTGAGTGATAATTGCAGAATTTGAGTTAATTTGATAGTCAATTTTGGCTAAAAATGATTATAATTTGTTGTTTTTAATGAAATAATGAAGAAATTAATATATTTGTAATTTTTTATAAACAGGAATCAAAAGAAGAAAATTTCAAGTGCTTTTGAGGAAAATTAATGCAAAAAAGTGAAGAAAAAATTAAAGATTGGGATAGCTCGCTTAACGCACAAGACAGACTCAGCGTGTTTCCTCGCTTAGCTTAGCTCATGCTTAGCGCGAAGAAGGCCATAGGCGCGCTTAGCGCAAAAGTCCATGCTAAGCATGAGGTCGCATGGAAATTAAGCTACCTTAGGTAGGCCTATAAAAATAGTAGGAAAAGGAGAAAGACACACCTACACATCGAGAGACCGAGACTCAGAGCTCTCTAATGAATGCATCCTAAGACTAAGTATTTTTAATAGGGGAAACCCTTTCTCTATGTCCATTATCCTCTTCTCTTTCTTTATCCATCCTTTCCCTTCTTCTATTCACATCATCCCCTAAAGTGTAAAGCCTCTCAATGAGAGACTAAATCCCATTGTTGGGAGCTTGATAGACCAACTCTTGTAATGTAACTCTTTCTTATTATCTATCTAATGCAATTTTGTTTCTATTTCTCTTTTCTGTGCTTAATTGTTTATTATGGTCTGATTATCCATATAGTGTTTAGGGGATAATGCATTGAAAAATGATTATTTTCTAAAGAACTGAGAAAGGGTATCTTAATAAAATCATTATTAGAAATAGATTGATATTCGTTTAGTCTATTTCATGCATCTTTAATCTTAATGCGATTTATTATTTTTACCTTTGTAAAAAAATTTGGTATATTTGCCAATGAGTTAACAGAGAGTGTCTAGACTCAAATAATCAACATTGTTTTTTGAAATTTTGAAATTTGAAGTAACATGTATGAGAACAAGTTTTGTTTTTTTGTTTTTCTTTCTTTCCCTGTTTTTTGTTTTTGAATTTGTTACATTTTTTTTTGTTCCTCCTAAAATTCTACTCATATTTTGTATCTGGTTCTCCAATAACACGAGTTCTAAAGGTAGATATTTTCATTACTGTACATTGTTAGGATTTTAAATATTTGAAAGATTTTAACATTGTGAAAGAAGCTGGTGGAGTTGGTAAGGAAATCACTAAGGACTTTAATGTTAATGTTATGGACAACACCTTGGAAATCCACTTATCCTGAGCAGGGGAAGGAACTAATGTCATTCCTATAAGAGGTGTATGTAGACATTTCACATCTATTATCACTGTGACCTCAAGTAAGTAGTTTTCATAATATTGGTGTCATCTCTTTCAAATACCTTGTCCTTTAATGTTTTGTAAGCATTTTCACTTTGTTGTAGACTTTAAAGTTTATGCACATGGGTTCTTTACTGGAACAATTGTTGGAACAAAGTTCAGATTGGTTTGCAGTCAAGCACGATGCATATACATCTATTAGAATCTTGTAATATACTAATAGACATGACTTTTTTATATAAATATTAATATTAGATTATATAACAACATGAAATTTATTGAAAAGATCTAAATTGTGGTAATTTTAAGGTAACAGAAAATGCACACTTAGTTTCTCAAAAACAATTCTCTAATTTCTCTCTTTCTGTAACTTTTTCTTTTCAATTATAAATTTTATTTCTGAGTAGCTACATTTGCCTTGTTGCAGAACTTCTAGGTCTGAAAACATATTATTTTAGTTTAAGACAAATTAAAGTTGCTACTGATAACTTTGACCCAACAAATAAGATAGGTGAAAGAGGCTTTGGACCAATATACAAGGTAAATTTGATAGATTATAATCATCTTAAGTAGTATGAAGTTTTGAAATATTGGGGTTAAGTCTTTTTATCTCCAATATTTTTAAAAATGAAGTATACAAGGTAAATTTGATAGATTATAATCATAAGTTCATTAGAGTTAAAAAGTATGAACTTGAAAGAATAGAAAGTTTGCTTATATTACTATTATGCCAAGAATTATTTCATCTATGTAATTTTGTTTATTTTTGCCTTTTGCCCTTTTTGTCTACATAAAAAAATTGTGGTGTGTCTTGATGTAGGCAAAGTATTTTGTTTTACAACAATGGAAAAGTATATTTAGAAGTAATAGTAAAGGAATCTAAATCAAAGTATTATATCCAAGAGTTTGGATTAATTGATCATTATCCTAGCACCTTCAAAACCCTTGTTTAATCTTAAATACTAGTACTCCTTTTGATGTAGTTTTTTTTATGCATAGGTGTAACTTGCTTTCAATATCCCTTACTACTTTAACGGCCATGTTTATATGGATAATGTTTCATAGACATTTATTGTGATATGAGACATGAATGATAGAAAAAATAGAGCAAAATATAGGTATGATAAGATTTTTTATGTATTTTATTCTTTGTTTTGGATTTATAAATTTGAGTATTTCGTTAATTATATATATGTGTTAATTCAAATTTTGACGCTAAAAAATATAAATACAAAAAATAATTGTTAAATTATTGATGATAAATGATAAAAATGAAGAACAAATGAAATAAACAATTTTTTATAAAATAGTATTTCCGATGGATGCATCCGTTAGAAATTTTCGATGGAACATTTCCGACGGATATTTCCATTGGAAATTTTTAACAAACACCAAAAATCCATTGGTTAAAATTTCTTATGATCATTTTTCCGACGAATTTTTGTCTTTCGGAAATTCGTCAAAATTTTTGAATTACCGATGAATTTTTGAGGTTTCTGGCGAATTTCTGTCATCGGGAATACGCTTTTTTTTAGTGTCAGTATGAATTAGATCTCTATTATGTGTTGTCCAAATGCACTAGGCCATGCAATGCCAAAAAGCATACCATAGTTTCCGCTTCTTCTTGCCCCTCAACATACCCAATGCTCCTCAAAATGCTTTAATATATTTGTCTGCATCACAATTGACAGTCCTAATCATTTATAGACTTTGCACCAAAGTTGATATGAGACATTGCATGTGACAAATAGATGATTCACGTCCTCGATATAGCAATCACAAAAATGTGCATTCTAAGACGGTTTATTACTAAAAATCATCTTAGAAAGCAACATACGAAGATGGTTGGAAAACTATCATGAAAAGTAAACATTTTTCACGACAACGACTTAAAAAATGATTTGAAAATTGTTATGAAATGTGTTCAGAAACTAACACCAAAAACTTTTTTTATAATAGTGAAAGACTAAAACCTTTGTTGGTGCTTGATATTTCCATAAACATGACGATCCTATATGGATTGTTCTACTACTATTAAAATGAACAAATCCAAATCCAACTCCAGGACCATATATGTTAGGTAGGATGGAAAATCATTTGCAAACCAAGAGAAATTATTAGGTAGTTTGATATCATTGTATTTCTATTTAACACATAGCTAATAGTTATTGATTTATTTTCATAAATTGAAAAAAAAAATTAAATGTGTCACTTAGAGATTGGTTAAAATTATGAACATGTGATAGTCTTGTATTACTTAATGATTTCTTTGAGCTAAAAGGAACTTTTGACGCCTAATAGCTAATCAAGTAGCTATAATTGGATAAATCTGCTTGCGATTCATGTTTGTGTAATGATTCTTAAGGTTGTCTGTTATCCGTTCTAGTATTTCAGTGATGTCTTGCTTAGTAGTATTGAATATTGATAATGACTCCTCATTCTACCATTTTAGGTAAAAATAAGTAGTGTCTAACTTTCACAATCCAATGCATAGTTTTCTTTTGTGCTTTATCTTATTCATTCTTTTGTGCCTCCTCATTCGTTCTAGTTTTTCATCTTTTAAGATTCATTTTAATTCTTTCTTTAAATTTGAGTCAATGAAAGTGTTTTTTCTTTTTGGTGAAGGGTCAATGTTAGTGTTTACATTATGAATCACACTTTGCGGTGATTATGAATCGCCAATAAGTTAATTTATTTAAAATAATTAATTTTTACTTTAATAACGATATTTAATTATCACTATTCATAAATCCTCCCTATTTAATTATTAATCACACTTTGCAGTGATCATGAATTTATGAATCATTGCTTTCAAGTTATTATTAGTACAGAGCGGAGATAACAGGCCCACACACCAAGGTACACAGAAGATTGCGCTATTACCAATCCTCCCTTCCCCACTATATGAGATTTTTCAATACGACTAGATATTTATGGATGAGTATAATTTTCAAACACAATAAATTGAAGGATAAAACTAAGGTGTAATATTTTAACTAGTTTTGATGTTATTTTTGAATTGAAATAAAAAATTATTCTGATAATAAGACTAAATTTGTATTTCCATTATCCATATTAGGAGAATCCGTGTCTAAAAAAAATAGAAGTTAAATACAACTAATAAAATATAAAAACTAATAATATAAAAATAACGGAAGTTAATGTAAGTTTGAAGAAAAATTTAAAATTTAAGAAGTGGTTTAAAAGTAAAATTATTTAATAAAATATGTACATCAAAAGAAATATTTTTTTTATTAATAGTTATAAATAATTTATAATATTTTTTAACAAACAAAAATTAATAGGATTCAACACAGGTACAAGAAGTACATGAGAGAAACCAAAGTGCAGAATGACCAAATTACAATAAGCACAAAATCCTACCACAGACTTCCCTTCACATTACATCTTAAGGTATGCTTAATAATACTAATACATAAATTAGTTGATTTAATTGAAAATATTTAATAAGATTAATTTATAAATTGACTAATAAATGTTAAATGATATAAAAATATATATTTAATATTTTAATATTTAAATTTTATTTAATAACATATTATCTTAAAAAATAAGATATAATTTTGTTTTTATGAATTGAATTAATAAAATAAAAATTATGTAAGGAATTAAATTAGATAATATAATTAAAAAATTATAAAAATAATTTAGGCAAAAATTTATAAAGTTGATATGATTGAAATTTTTTCTAACCTTAAGGAAATGAAAATTGACTAATTAATTATGATGTGTGTGGTGCAAAAATTAGATATAAGAGTTTTTTTCCATAAAAAAAAGAGAATTTTTAAATTAAATAAAAGGTTAAAATAAAATAGAAACAAAATTAAGAAGAAAACTAGTAGTTTATAATTTAAGCTATTTTTCATAAGTTATTTCAATTAACTTATTTTCATAACCTATTTCAAATAATTTATTAAAAATAATTTCATGTACCAAATTTTTTTAATAAATAAAGCTTAAATATAGTCTACTTGAAAATATCTTATGAAAAATAAATTCCTATACCTCTAGTCAAAGAAACTTATAAATTCCTAAAAAAATAATTATTTCAATTAATCTTTTTAAAAAATAACTTTAGCTACTCACATTAAATTTTTTAATAATTTATATTATTTTTTCATAATAACTTAAATATAATTGATTTTAATTAATTTTTCTCATAAAATTGATTACTTTATCACGCGAAAATTGACAAAAAATTATGGATACGGCTACGCAGTAATTGACTAAAATAACCCGTAAATTAATAGGGACACGCACGCGGGTCCCGACACGCCGTCACTATTTATATAGTGAAACCTTTCTCGTCTTTCTTCGGTTCCCTAATTTCTGACTTCTCTTTCGTTTCTCATCAGAGACTTACACAGTCCAATTTCCAAACCGAATCGAGTTTAAATTTGAATTTCATTTTCAACTTCCCTGTGATGCCTTACACGGTCCGAGAGAACCTCTCGATCGGGAACATCGGCGACGCGGCGGAGATTCTCGAAAACGGCGCCGCTCAGAGCGTGACGCACATCCTCTCCGTCCTCAGCTCCGCCTCCATCTCCTTCTTCTCCGAATGGAAAACCACTCTCTCCATCCCCGCCATGGAGATCACCAAAGTCCACGTGGCGGACGCCGCCGCCAAATCGGCTCTCCCGCCGGAGAAGCTCCTCTACTCGCTCGAGTACGCCGGCCGCGACCTCAAGCTCGTGCGCATGGCCGTGCCTCTCAGAGACACCGAGAAAGATGACTTGCTCGATTACTTGGAAGTCTGCATCGATTTCATTGATCGCGGTCGGAAGGAAGGTTCCGTTCTCGTTCACTGTTTCGCCGGAGTTTCCAGAAGGTTCTATTTGAAATTGCGTTTGATATTTTAATATTTTGTTGCTATTGTTGTTTTTTTCTTCCGAGTGTTGAGGGTTTTGCGTGTGTTTGTTGCAGCGCGGCGATTATTACGGCGTATTTGATGAGAACCGAACGTCTATCTGTAGAAGGTGTGAATACTGAAAATGAAACCGTTACTGTTTTTAGAGTGTTCTGAGACTGCATTTGGATAAACACTTGTTCCATAAAAAAACTTGTTTATAAGCTTTACCTTGAACCTGAGTTAAATAAACTTGAAAAAAGGCTTATTGTGATAAGCTTCGAGCTAGGGTTGTGCAAAAATTGATTTTCTTAAAAATCCAAACAGATCCATTTTCAATCCACTCTATAAAAGCGGGTCGGTTAACCGAACGGCTTTTGTAAAGTGGATTTGTTCTTTCTTCTTCTTTTTTTTTTTTAAACAGTTTGATTTTTTTGCACATTTCTTATTTATTTTGTGTACCTTCTGACATATTTTTGAAAAATAAGTTTTTTAAAAATATTTCCATTTTTATAGATGAGGTGATATTTGATTTCGAAATCCAATTATTATATTCCTAACCCGGAGTACTCCTTGGTGTAATCATAAAAAGTAATAATTTTTTCTTGGAATCTTCGCAATTGATATCTTTTCCGAACAATTTTTTTTTGGAGCATGTTTAGTAAGGCAATGTTGGAGCTTATAAGTTTCTTTGACTAGCCTATAAGCTAGTTTGACCATATCAGCAAGCGTATAAGTTTTTAGTTTTTCAGTTAACTTATCAACTTCAGCAAGCATATGTCATTTCATCCCTATACTTGTGTAGTTAATTAAAAGTCATTTGAACCCTTTAGGTGCACAATGTTTATTTTTAGTTCTTATGTCTAGAAACAACTTCTTTTAGCCCTTACACATATACTTTTGAACTCGATTTAGGCCCTACACATGCCCTTTTTAATCGTTTTTAGTACCTACAATTTTGGACGGGACTAAAATGGATTAAAAAGTGTATATTTGTAGGGACTAATACGAGTATAAGTGTAGGTTAAAACTTTAAAATTGTATAGATATAAGAACCAAATGAGTAATTAAACCTTATTAGAATAAGTTGAAAAAATTTCTTGAAAAATTTCTGTATAAGCTATTTTAAGTACTACTACGGTGGTTTTACTTCAGCAAACTGAGATTGTACTACCAGATTGTCTCAATAGTGCTTAGCGTATTTACATCATCATCATCATTAGTTCAGTGCCGTTGCTAAATGTTGATATGTGTATATTTTTTCAAAATGGACTGAGTAGCTTTTGTTTTACTTTTAGAAGTGAAGTAAATTGAATTATCTGCGTGTGGAACTTATATGTTTCCGTTTTTTGTATGTATTTTCCTGTACTGCAGATGCCCTTGAATCGTTGAGGCAGAGCTGTGAATTTGTTTGTCCCAATGATGGTTTTCTTGAGCAGGTGTGTTGTGAAAGGTCTCTTTGTATAGTGGTGCAGATATCTTTTTTAATTACCAATCAGAATTATGACTCTTTTTTTTCTCTCCAATCCTAGTTGAAAATGTTTGAGGGGATGGGTTTCAAGGTTGATCACTCCAGCCCTATATACAAGCGCTTTCGTCTAAAAATACTATGTATGGCTTCATCCCACTGGCTTATATATCGTAGAGGACTTGTGGTACATCTTATCATTCTTCTTAGTTTAATGGTGCTATGGCACATAATAGAGAGATAGTAATGTTTTGTTATAACACTACCAATGTGAAAACAAAAAAAAGGTGGGTCTAAGCTACACCCTCTATTATTTTGGGGTGTATGATACCCCTCTTACTTCTTTGTCGCATGTCATCACTGCCACTGGAATGATACAAGTACAACTCACATTGTTATCTTTATTTTGCTACGTTAACTTTATGTCTCTTTTTGGAGCTTATGTGGAATATTGAAGACAAGGTCAAATATCTTGTTTATTTACATGGCATACTTGTGTTGTGAGTGATTGCTACCAGAGGCAATATTTAACCAATCATTTCGTTTTCTCGGGCCACGGGTGGCTTAGTGGCTTTATGTTATTTTTCCAACTTAGACTTTTGTCTGTAAAGCAATTTCCATTCTTTTTTCTTTTTGATCGGCAAATGCTATTTTGTTAGTTTTGTTAGCCAATATCAGTTGGTTACTATTTGGCAGTATTAAATTATTAATCACTTTGAAGAGGTGAAAAGTTTTGGTTATCATTTCTCACCACCATATGTAATTAATTTAGTACCCATCGATCACTTTACCATGTTCTCTCTTTTTATAAATAAATCAAGAGGCACCATGCATTCTGCGGACCATGCCCATTATAAATTTTTTGAAAATAGGAATCATGGGTTAGATGTTAAGAGTTGCTTCCCCTCTCCCAAATTCTATACAGAAACAACTTTGACCAAGAAAATTAAGTGCTTATTCTCATTCTTTCTTTATCTCTTTGTATTTTTTTTACCTAGGTAGTTGTATCCCATTTTCAACTTAACTTTTTCCTGCTAGCTGCTGTTCTGGTATTATGCTTATTTTGTGCTTGTGTCAATCTTTTTGTTTATTATGAGCATTGAAAATGAGATAATTTATGGCATCTGAGGAAACACGTGTCTCTTTTTTCAGATGAAAATCATTTCTCAGGGTTGAGGATAGACAGTTCCAAACTTGGTGCAGATCCTGGCATGCCTGTTGAAATTTCTTCAGAGGCAGAAGAAACTACTAAAGTTGGAAATAATCATAGTCCTGCATATCGCTGTAAGAAGTGCCGACGACTTGTTGCATTGCAAGAACATGTCATAGACCATGTTCCTGGTGAGGGTGAGAGAGCCTTTGAGTTCCACAAACGGAGAGGTGGCAACCCTTTCAACAAATCTGATGAATTTGAGTGTTCATCTGTATTTATTGAGCCTCTACGGTGGATGAAAGCTGGTAAGAAACATTCAACTACAATGTCTCTAATTTTCCAACGAGCTGTGAATTCATGCTGCACTTTTTGTGCAGAATGTTCCCATAATTTTGTACAAGAGATCAAGAATGGTCTTCTATGATATTTTGAAATGTGTTACCACTTTTTTCTTGCCTCTTTTGGAACATTTACTGAATTGTTTTTTCTTGACTGCTCCCTACATTTCAGATTGTCTGTTGTTTAAAGTAATGCACACATTTTATATACAAAAAATCAATTGCATCAATTATTATGACAAAATGATCCTCTTCGACTAAAATACTTCTATTAAACGAGCTAGAATGTAGGGAGTACATTTGAGTAGAATGGTTACACACACACACATGCATGTAAGGTTGTTTGGTGATATACTGTGGTATACAGTTACTATACAAATAAATATGCATAGAAGTGACAGTTTTTAACTGATATCTCTTGTAACTCAGTTGAGGAAGGTGCAATGGAGGGAAAGCTGTCCTGTGCTCATTGTGATGCCCGTTTGGGATACTTCAATTGGTCAGGCATACAATGCAGCTGCGGAAGCTGGATAACTCCAGCTTTTCAACTCCACAAAAGCTGGATAGATGTGAGTCCGATGTAATCATTGTTGCGCCATTTTATGCCTAAGGGATGCCACTGCCAAATTCTTTGTCATTGTTCTTGGACTTATATTCTGCTCAAATTCTCCAAGCTGGTCCACTGCCAACAATGAAGTTGTGGAAGGAAGGAATGGAGTCTTGCTCTTTTGACATGCTCAAGTTTTCCAGGCTGAACTAATGCAGTTATATGGAAGGGAGGATTATTATAGTTTTACACTTTTTGTGCTTCTTCCAGAATGACTTTTTGGAGCTGTGATTGTAGATTATTACTGCTTTCTAGTAAATGGTGAAGCATGAGTTAGGATTCCAATATTAGGGCTTGTTCCCTCGATGATTCTACCGTAAGCAACCATAATATTTGTTTCGTCAAAAGAAAATGAGTGTTCTCCATTGTACCTTCTTCTATTATTCTCAATATACAAATTTTTTTCTTAGATGTGAAGAAATTGGCTACTAGTTGAAACAGACACAAGAATATAAATCTAATGGATGAATACATCCACATGACCTGAATGCAGATATATTTCTTGCCTCTCATTCCTATGTTCCTTCCCTTTTTTCTTTTTTTGGTCATTTCCCACTAGGCAATTGGATCAGAATTTGATAACTACTCTAAGTGAGGTCACGGTTATCAGACATTATCAGGTCTCTTGCAAAATGTGCTAGCGTGGTCCCACAGAATTTCTTTTATTGCACCAATCTACTAAAAGCTGGAACAATTTTTGTAGTTAATATTAGGAGTTAATTCTAGATTCAATATTGGTTAAGTTGAAACAATTTTTTTCCATAAAAAAATTGAAACAATTTCAGGTAGTTTGTGTTAAATTAAAAACATCAAAACATAAATTACTTCACTTTAAAACTAAATATTAGTCCAGTTTCATTCAAAATCAATTTTATAAAATTCATCCAAACAATAAGTGTGTTGCTTTTAAAAAATGCATTGCTAGAATAAATTATACCGATTATAGTAGTTTTTGCACCTAAGGACACGCAAATTACAATAAATGATTTTTATTACAATATGTTTGATAACATGTTTGTTACCCCTAGATGTGGATCCAGCAGATGCTACAAAAAGCAGTGCCCTTGACATGAAAAAGAGGTTAAAAGAGAGAAATACACGCGTTAATGTGAAAATGCAATCATGATCTATGCTAATGTGAAAAATCACATCACTAACGTGTGATTAAACAATGCTAATATTGTGAGTTTATACTTAACATAAGGGAATTTTAAATTTGTGAATCATGTGATCGTGGCACAATTTATAAGATTATATCGAAAACATATAAAAAAATCTAATATAAAACTATGACAATATAATTAACTAATTCACGTAAGGATACCACTAAAATTCAAGTAAGAAGTTTGATATTTATTTTTGTAGTTATTCTATTATTAATATTTTAATTTGACAGTAATTATATATAATAAAAAAAAGCAGAGAAGCCATTAAAAAGAAGAGATGTATTTCAAATAAGGTTAGATTACTTTCTGCCTATAGTTTCAATTTCAAATAAATGAGATCAAATGATTAATTTAAGAAACACTAATCCAATTCATAATGATGTGCCGGAAAATATAATATTTTTGTTATTCCACCAACCTTCAGGAGAAGCAAATACAACAGGTACACTAATCAATAAAATAAATAAAATAACAATTAATGCAAAAACAGCTAATTGGAAATCTTTTTATTTACTTTTTTAATTTTTAAGAAAAAAGAAAGTTATAATTATTAATAAATTATCTATATATATAGATATTCTATATCTTTTATCTTAATTAATATTTGACCCTACTAGGTGCACCCAGTAATTATTGGGAAAAGTCCTTTAAGCCCTTGAGTATTTTTTTTTAAAAAAAACAACTCTCTTGCCTCTCTCTCTCCCGTGCCACGATTCAGCTTCTTCTTCCGCGGAGTCTGCTGCTTCTTCATTTGTTTGCTTCTTCAGTCTTCTTCTTCTGTGCCGCGATTCCATCTTCTTCATTGTTCTTCGCGTTTCTACTTCTTCATTGTTCTTCGCGTTTCTTCTTCGCATTGTTGTCGTGATTAGGACTATGGGTCTGCTTCTTCTTCGCGTTTTTGCTTCTTCTTCGAGGTACGTTTCTTCTTCGCGTTTTGCTTTTTCCACCATTGTTGCCGACGATGGCGAAAACCGCTATCGGGAAGTTGTTGGGCTGTTTACGGATCACTTGATCCGTAAAAGTCACAGTTTCATTTTAATTGAAAAAATGCCAAATATTTGATACATTGTGAGCTTTTTTTGAAATTAGGGTATTTTAATTTAGACAGTACAATCATTGCCTACAAATCAATGCTCCCCCTTTAATTAGGTTTGCTTGCCTTATTTTGTTTTTGGTTGTTTCAATATTGTTGAACTTGAACATTGTAATTACTGACAATGCTCCCCCTTTAATTAGCTTTTTTTGGTTGTTTCTTGGACACATTAGAAAAAATCTTGTCCCGGTTAGCACCTAATATCCCTTTTTCGTATACATACATATTAGTTAGGCTTGTTATATAAAGTATATGATGAATAGAATAAAACACACATCAGTGGTTACATTTATGGGTCTATTTAGATAAACTTTTCTATATATATAGATATATCCTCTTTTAGGGAATTATCCAAATAGTATATATTGATTAGCATTTTTTTATCAGCAAAATAGGATATATATTAATAAAAGAGTACCAGAGGTACTATAATTACAAGGTGTTATAAAAATCCTAGTGGATCCACATGTGATGCTACTTTCGGACTGATGTGATCCACCCTACAAAAAAGAATACATCAACAATACCCTTTGGCTTGTGAGCCCTCCTAAATTAATGCCCCACAGCTAATGCAAAAACAGTGCATCATCCATCAGCTTATTAGCATTGAATGATTAGCATGAATTACTTCATTTAAAAAATTCCAAGAGATACCTAGTGCTTGTATGAAATTATCCAAATATTCCAAACCAAATATTGCTAGTAAAACTAGTCTCATTATTACAAAGATAAAAATCACAACTAGAGTAAGCACGGGCACAAAGATGCCACCCCCACCAACACCTTCCACAGTCCTAAATGCTGATTCCTAGGAATCCAATCATATATTTTTGGTAAGTGTTAGACTCTTAGGTAGCATTTGGTAAACATATTAGAACAAAAGTTACAAAATGGAACATAACCAATGGGTTCTATTCTAGCTTTGGTGAATTATAAAAATAGAACAAAACACAATATTGTGTTGAGAAATGGTATATTTTGATTCTATTTCGTTTATCCACACACATCAAACACTATCTTAGCATTAAGTATTCGAGATGTTGTTGACCACTAAGCATTTGAGATGTTGTTGACCATTGTTTATGCTTAGTTTGTTTATCCACACACATTTAAGATGTTGTTGACCACAAAACAACACCTTCCTGAATCAAGGTCAATACCACTAAGCATTTGAGATGCTGTTGACCATTGTTTATGCTTAGTTTGTTTATCCACACACATTTGAGATGTTGTTGACCACAAAACAACACCTTCCTGAATCAAGGTCAATACCACTAAGCATTTGAGATGCTGTTGACCATTGTTTCTCAGATTCATAAAGCTCAGCAAATTTCTCTCTAATAAGTAAAACATATGATAAAACAACAAGTGGCCATTAGAGTAATTGAATTGAGTCAACCAAATGCTTGAACAAGCATTGGGTGATGGTGCTTTGCTGTCCCAAATCAGTGTCACTTATAAGCAATGCATATATCTTAATTTCAAAGTTCGAATATCCTTTTTCTACCAAGTAGTGCCTGAAAAAACATAATGTCTATATGCGTTAGACGCATGAAATTTGAGAAAATGAAATGAGTGATGGATTTTGTGGTACTCATTTGCAGATCATGGTAAGGACCAGAGGATTAGGTCGTGCCTTAGGTCAGGTCACTGGCAGAGGTGTGGGCAGAGGAGATCATGATGATTCCGATGATGTTCCACAGCGTCAACAGCCTACTGCATCCGCACGGAGGCAGCGAGTCGCTGTGACTGCGGCGCACGATGAAACAAATGTTCAGGATGACCCGATGGAGGCACCAGCTGTTGTAGAGGACATTGTGGCAGACATTCCTGCGGACACAGGTGCAGAGGCTGCTGAGGATGAGGATGAGGGATTTCCGGGTGGTCCGAGCGACCCATCCGTGTTGATCCAGTATGCGGATCACGTTGCTTACAGCATATGGACGGGAGAGGTATTTATACTATTTATTTTTAGTTACTTGTAAATTATACTTTATGATTGAAATTAATTTTCCTTTAAATGATGATTTTAACGAATTTTGCGTTCCTTTATACTTCAATTCATGAGCGTCCTGAATTGAAGCTATCATCTCATGGGAGGAAGGTCCACAGTTTAGGCAGGCCTGTCCCTGCCATTAAGGGACTTGTTGCTGGTACAGGACTAAGTCCTCTGATCGCGTGTTCGGTAGACACCGGCGATCGGGGACTTTTGTCCGCGTTTGTCGAGCGGTGGCACCAGGAGACGTCTAGTTTCCATCTCCCGGTGGGAGAGCTCACCATCACGCTGAACGACGTTTCCTCGCTTCTTCATCTTCCCGTGATTGGCGACTTACACGCTTTTGAGCCCTTGCACGTGGACGATGCGGTTCAAATGCTGGTGGACTTATTGATGGTCTCTGCAGAGTCTGCTAGGGCTGAGACAGCCCAATGTCGTGGACCGTACGTACGCCTGCAATGGGTACGTGATATATATGAGCGCCGATGCCAGGAAGGTCATTGGACAGCTGCAGCTCGCACATATCTTCTTCATCTTCTGGGTTGCACTTTGTTTGCTAACAAGAGTGCAACCAATGTCCATGTTGTCTACTTGGAGGCCCTTCGTGACCTCAGTATGACGGAGAGGTACGCCTGGGGAGTGGCTGCTTTGGTGCATATGTACGACCAGCTGAACGATGCATCTATGAGCCACAGCTGACAGCTTGGCGGTTACATCACATTGCTGCAGGTAACAAATATGTTTTTCATTCGTTCAGCCTCAACAATATTCAACTTTAAATTTTGTTACACTTTCATTATTAATGTTTATAATTTTGATGCTACATCTGTAGTGCTGGATTTATGAGCACTTTCCGTCAGTCGCGGACTCCACTGCTGATCAAGAGTACGACGAGGATTCTCCGCGTGCGTGTAGGTGGATTGCGACCAAGAAGACCGTGAAGAGCATTCGTATGCCGGCGTACAGGGAGCGCCTGGACTGACTCCGAATTTCGGATGTCTGTTGGATCCCTTATGGGGAGCACCGGGAGGTCCGGGACTTCCATGTCAGATCATGCTATTCCGGTCTCTTGCGCTGGGGGCCTGTTGCTGTTTATTACCGATCGGAGAGGGTCGTGCGGCAGTTTGGCTACATGCAGACCATTCTTGCTCCTCCTGTCGATTCATGGGTCTCGTATGATGATATACACGATAGGTGGATGCACTACGAGGATCATATCGTTCCAGCAGGTGAGGTGTGCGTTGTGCCAGGCCAGTGTTCCAGTGACTACATGGACTGGTTCTTCCGCATCTCCCATCCTTTCATGACACCAGGCCATGCATTAGATCCTCTGCCTCATGGTCATGCCCCGTAGCCCCAAGTCGTCCCTCAGGCCCCGCAGACGGATATCCCTCACGTGTCGGAGCCAGGAGCATCGTCGACATCTGCGGAGGAGCCTAGACATGCAGTGGTATGTAATACTAATAATTTACGTCATTTACCTCAATATTTGCATAATAATTTGTGTAATCAGTTTGTTTTGTATGTAACAGGTTGGAGCGTCATCTGAGTCTAGGGGTGGTCACGCCTGGCTCATTGACACATGAGGTGATCGAAGAATGCCTCAGGTTGGCCAGGAGTGTGACACAGGACCATCTAGTATATGTTAGGTCTAGATGCAGGCGACGCACGGATCAGGCGTAGTTTATGTATATATTTTATATTGATATTCCATGTATATACAGATATTGTACATGAACTCATTTCATGAGTATTGTTGGTTTTATTTATTTTCATTAGTAATGTTAGTTTTATTTATTTCCATTGATTGTGTATTTCATTTGTGTCTATATACACGCGTGTTATTAAAATGGTCTAGTTAACTTAGTTATAGTATATGTAAATTATTATAAATGGTCTAGTTAACTTAGTTTACCAATTAATAAAAAATAATTTGAAATATAACTTTAAATATAATTGAAATAAAGAAGTTGAAAAGGGTGTAAAAACAAAATTAAACAAAAAATGAACATCATTCATTATCTAAGATCCTTATTTTATATAACGTACTAATATTTTTAAATTCTCTTATAATTACTATTTTCTCACTTATACTAATAATCATGTAAAAAAATGTATTATAAAGTAGTTAGTATTTTAATTTTTAATATAATACTAATTATTTTTTTTATATTCTTTATAATATTAATGATATGATTAATTATAAAAATAAAAAATAAATTAATGATGATAATATTAATTTTATAAAATTATTATTATTTTTTATGTATTTATTGATTCTTATTAATATGTATAAAATAACCTTAAACAATATCTTTAAATATGTTGTATATTTAATAAATTAGCAATACTCTTAATTTAACCTTCAAATAAAAAATTCAAACAAAAACAAAGCCCAAACCTTGGGCAAGCAAGTTCTGAAAGGATTAGCAGTTCAGAAGTCAGAAGTTGGGTTTTTTCTTCCGCTTCTCCATATATGACACAATTTGAATGCATTGCTTCTCATATGATTGTGTTTATTTGAGGTAAGCTTGCACTCTGCTGATTCATTAATTTTCTTTCAGTGTTTGTAATGTTGTAGGTACTGGACTTCAATAATATCACCTTCATTTCTAGATCATACAATATGCTTGCAATTTCTTTTCAATTTAGTTTTTTTTTATTCAATTCGTCTTTGAAACAGAAACATGGAGTTGCATGTGTTGGTCTTATTCGGATTCTAACCTATTGTTAATTAATATTCCGACATGACGAAATTATGTGTGGTTAATCACACGAAATTCGCTTGAGATCTTTACTTCACCCTACACTATGCATGGAATTTGGAATTGCTATGTGTGTTTGATCATCACTGTTACTGCTGGAGGTTTTGTGTTTCAATAAAAGCTCGTGTTTGTTGTGTGAACAAAGGGGGAATTAGGTTGTTTTTCTGTTTAGTGGTTGTGATTTGGACAATTGGACATAATGATTAAGTCTCCGTTTTTTTGACTAATTTCCCTTTTGTTGGGTTATTCTTAGATAAGGAACCAGAGTTTGTTTCTTTACTTAGGGGCTGAGTAAACTGTGATGATGCATGTAGTATGTCTTTCTTATCATGGTGTAGACTTTTCAATTTTATTGGTGTACTTGATCTTGTGCAGTCATTTTTGTTTGGCTGTTTTAAGAGTTAATTTGCGACTTGATTAACCTTCCTTGAGAGAAAAATGCATCATCCTATAATTTTAAATTTTAATACATTTTCTATTTCAATTTTCATGTTGGGTTTCACAGTTGAGGTGCCTTTGTCTCTGTTTGTAGAAGATGGGTGTTTTCTGGATGCTGGCTGTTATGAAGGTGCTATTTTGATCGAATCTGAATTATAAATTCATCACCAATGGGTTACAGATGCATTCAGTGTTGGTGTCCTGTCAAAACACTTTACGTGCAGTATTCTCCTGGCAACATTCGCTTGATGAAATGTGTAGGTATTCTTTTTTACATAAAAAAAATGAAATCCATGATCGTTCATTCTATTTTGTTTTGAATTTCCCAGTTAATGAACTGATTTTGAGACCTCTTTGTGTTATAGGAGAATTGCAAGGCTGTTGCAGACGAATACATAGAATGTGAAATCATGGTGCCTAGTACTCCCTTATGCCACTGGTTTATAAGTTGAAACCTCTTAGTTTTGTTTTGAGATTACCCTGTTTCCCCTTCCCTGTTGCAGATACTTGTAATAGATTTGATACTTCACAAGCCCAAGGCCTATAGACATCTCCTCCACAATGTCATCAATCAAGAAACAATGAAGTTTCATGTATGGTTGAGCTCCTCCATTATTCCTCCTGCACTACCATCCTGTATAATTATATCATTGTGAATGTTGTTTTTATGTATCATTAATGAACACTAAATTGTTTTACAATTCTGAGTATTGCAATTATGACTTTCAGTTAGCATTATCGCTGACATTAGTGTTTTATTTGATGATAATGAGCAGTTGTATTTTTATTGTCTGATAATAACAAACATGAAGCATTATCAGTTTTGAACTGGATAATTAGAATCTCCAACTGGATTTACATTGTTACTTTTGGGGATTCTTAAACTTTATATGAAAAATATCTCTTCAATAGATTTTGGATATTTAATAAACAAATTATATACTAAAGTTGCTACTTGCATTTTGGCCCTATCAATGCACGTGAGGTATTTGTTTTGGTTTTATAATCAGGTTAGAATTTACTTGAATAATATGCATGAATCTATGTGAGAGTGCCTTTTCTAACAGAATAATGATTTTAATAACAGATGCTGATAAAATTTGTTTTAACATATGGCATGTGTAATACTCAGAATAATGAGAATGAGATTCAATTTATCTTCAATTTTTTACCTGTACTCTATACTCATTCATTTTTACCTTTTCCAGCACTAACAAGGAGATACTTTTTCATAACTTTGCAGGGACTACTCTGGAAATTGGCTGTCATTTTTCTTCTTTTTGAATCTTGTATGCATTCTTTTGTAGATGTTATCCTTTTTTAATGCTTTAGGTGCATAAAGTCTAAAATTCCAGCTTTTGGTTTACTTTTACTAAACTATATATTGCATATGAGGACTTTATCATTTGTTGAAGACAGATGTTTGATCTTGGAAAGCAGCAAGGGAAAATTGGGTTCCTCTAATAGCGTCTCTTCATTAGTATCAATATGCTGGAAGGTTCAGATATCTATATTAAAATCACCCTTTTTCTCAAAATAATTAGTCTGGATTTTTGCCAATTATGATGAATGTTTTATGGTTTTCATTGGCAGGTGCTGATGGATGTTATAATTGGGAATTTGATGTTTCTTTTAACTTTCTTCTTTATGGTTAAGATGTTTTTCCATGTATCGATCACCATCTCCAGGTATAAATTTTTTATTTAGTTGTCATGCTTATAATGAAGAAAGGACGATTAGTTAACACACTTCCCATTTAACTAACCCGAAAAAAGTAACAATCTGTTTGTTATTTTAGCAATTGGAAGAAAGCTTTAGTACCAAAATGGGCCATTAGGAATTTCATGAATCTATCACAATTTTGAATTAAAGATTCTTTTTTGGGTTTGTGTGTTTCTATACATGGGTTCTGAGAGAGATTTAGAAGTAACTGCAAGTGTAGCTTATATAGCCACTGCAAGTGGCTTCAACTGAACTAACTGCCTAGCTCAGGACTGCTGTAAAACTGACTTGTAACGACTAGCACAGCCACACAGGTTGATAGGCCTAATGATATGCTATAATGTTCTGTCTTTTAAGCTTTGTAATTAATGGGATGAGAAAAGATGATGCGTGATAGAGTATGGGACGATTTTTTCTCATTTTAATTTTATGGAAGCATTTTTTAGGTTTATATATATATATATATATATATATCAGTTTGGTGTTTCTGGACCATCATGATCACTTAAGCTTAAATTATTCATCTATGCAGGTGCATTGACCTTTTGCTTACACTCATGATTTCAAGTTACTTCAAGATTTTTCTTATTGCCATGATGGTAATATTTGCAATGAAGAAATCTAAGTTGGTTCTTTTAGTTTTATTGTTGATGACTTCCCGTGCCTGTCTAATGTCTATGATGTTAAATGCAATACATATCTTTAACTTTAAAGTATGTGTCCTTACTTAGGTCTGGGACTTTCCATCTTCTGTGATCTTCATCATTGAATTATTTTGTTTATCATCTAATGCTGCGGCATTGAAAGGTTAGTAATCATGTTGCCAAATCCTTGGAGAAATATTTTATTATACTCATTTAAATTGTGCAAGCATTGGACAACTGTTTGATTCCTCATCATGATTTGGCGTTAGCAGTTATTGGATTCATAGAAAATTCAGCAACATCTATGGTATCCTTGATCCTTCAATTTTGTATATTCCATCTCAAACTTTTAATAAGCCATTTTTCTGCTTAGGTTCTTTCACACATATGGTAGTGAGTGTATTTATGTCTTAGTTTGAATAGCCAGTGGTAGTAAACTAGTAATGAAATTAATGTGTCTCGTACAAGAATTAAGTCGGTGAATGGAATAACGATAAAATGGAAGTATTATTTGAGTGTTTCACTGATCATGGGTTTTGTTTATATCATTTAGAATGCAAATCCAACTATTATTCAGTCAATTTGCATGTGGTTGTATTAATGTAGTTGTGTGTCCACATGATCAAAACTGCATTTGCTTAGCTGCATGTGTGATCATTTTGGAAAATTGGCTCTAGGGTTGCTGCTTGTATTTTAAATACAGCATGATTGATCATATAATGCTTCTTGCTGAGCACTGATGAACATTTTTTTTGTCAAATAGTGATGACTGAGTCAACTATGCGTCGATGTGTTTGGACCTGCTTCAGTGCATATGCTATAAAATTTATTGTCACTCGAATACTGGAGCTCATATTGTTGGGGCAATTAATGCAAGGCTGGAGTCAAATGCCATTCACATTCTCTAAAGCCACCATGATTTAGTTTAGCATTCTCATGCTAATGTATTAGAATTTAGAAGCAGAATTTCGTGGCAAGTGTTTCTGAACTGTATATATGCTCATTGACATTTTTTAAATTTCTTTAATTTAATTTGATGCTTGAACTCTTCTAGCGTGCTCGTGGAACCTGCTGCGATGCTGCTTAATTCATTTCTTGACACCTTTTTTGCCATTATGTACCCATCGGAAAACATTTAGAAGTATCTGATAAACAAGTTGTTCCTATTAACTTGCAGCATTTTTTCGAATATTATTTGCAATAACTATTTGAGCGTATAGTGAGATTAGTGAGATTTCGAAATTTAACTCATGTAAACTTTTCAATATAAAAAAAATAATAAAAAATTTCATATACTATTTTATTTAATATTACATGATTTATTTTAATGAAGTATCTCCTTCAATGTTATGTTATTCATCTCAATTATTGTTATCACAATTATCATAATTTGTTTTAAAGATATTTATATCAAATAAGTTTTCCAAAATTAAATTTACATTAAATAAGTCTTGTTTTGATGTGAATGTTTCTCTTCGTGTAATATAAATGAGGATTACTTTTTTGTCTATTACTATTTTAAGAATTGTTTTTCCTTAAAAAAACTATTTTGATCTGGCAAATCTTTGAATATAATAACGATTAATTGTAATTTTTTTCATTGTCTTTTCCAGGAAATAAAACTAACCCAATTTTAGTCCCTTCTTAGTTTTGATTGAACCAACCTCTCCTAGCTTTACACAAGAAAAAAAAAGATTAAATTTATTTTTGGTCCTTTAAATTTGGAGATATATTTTTTTTAGTCTCTCAAATTCACAATATTTTCTTAGCCTCTCCCAACTGATTTTTGGCAGATTTGATGCACAATTTATAGTAATTTTTTAATATAAAAGGAACTAAAAAAAGTATTTCACAAATTTTAAAGATTAAAGAATACATATTTTAATTTGAGGGACTAAACATATTTAAGAAAAATAAAATACATATTTGTTTTGGTTCCCGAGATTGTACGTGTCACTTCAAAACATTTTTTTTTAAATTATCACTTTAATCTTAAAATATATATAAAAAAGCATTCATTTAAATATTTATTTGATTTTCCAATATCATTTTGAAAAAAAAATGAAAAAAACTAAATGGCATTACATAAAGCTAAGAATTAAAGTGAAAATTATATAGTTAATAACTAAAATGATCAAACACTTGTAATTTTAAGGATTAAAAGGAAGGTTTATTAAGACTAGTAATTTTAGTAAACTGCAAATAAAGCATCCAAATTTTCCAAGTATAATTGGACTGAGATATCACTTTTTCCTAACTTAAAGAACATTATTTTAATTATATCAGCAAATTATGGATGTAAGAATTAGAGATAGAGCAAAGAGAAGAAGTCCTCTGGTAGCACCAAGGATCAAATGGTGGCACTTGAAGGGTGAGAAACAAGGAATCTTCCAACAAAAGATATGGGAGGGTTGGTGTGGACAATCACAAGGAAGTGCAAATGATATGTGGAACAAGATGTCCCAAGAGATTATTAAAGTGGCTAAAGAGACGTTGGGTGAATCTAGAGGTTTTGGACCTAAGGGTAAAGAATCGTGGTGGTGGAATGAAAATGTTCAGAGCAAAGTTAGAGTAAAAAAGGAGTGTTTCAAGGAATGGTCTAGGTGTAGAAATTCTGAAACTTGGGATAAGTATAAGATAGCTAGAAATGAAACCAAAAAGACGGTGAGTGAGGCAAGAGCCCAAGCTTTTGACGGACTATACCAAGCTCTAGGAACCAGGGACGGAGAAAGATCTATATATAGGCTTGCTAAGGGTAGAGAAAGGAAGACTAGAGATTTGGATCAAGTAAAGTGTGTTAAGGATGAAGAAGGCAAAGTCTTAGTGCATGAAAAAGATATCAAGGAAAGGTGGAAGGCGTATTTCCACAACTTATTTAATGATGGATATGGATATGACTCTAGCAGTCTAGACACAAGAGAAGAGGACCAGAACTATAAGTACTATCGTCGGATTCAGAAACAGGAAGTAAAGGAAGCGTTGAAAAGAATGAGTAATGGTAAGGCGGTGGGGCCAGACAACATACCTATTGAAGTGTGGAAAACTCTTGGAGATAGAGGTCTTGAGTGGCTCACCGAACTCTTTAACGAAATTATGAGGTCAAAACGCATGCCGGAGGAATGGAGGAGAAGCACGTTAGTGCCAATCTATAAGAACAAGGGGGATATACAAAATTGTGCAAATTATAGGGGAATCAAGCTCATGAGTCATACCATGAAATTATGGGAAAGAGTGATCGAACGGAGATTAAGAAAGGAGACTCAAGTTACTGAGAATCAATTTGGTTTCATGCCGGGAAGGTCGACCATGGAAGCGATTTATTTATTACGGCGGGTGATGGAGCAATATCGCATGGCCCAACAAGACTTGCACTTGATTTTTATTGACTTGGAGAAAGCGTATGATAGAGTGCCTAGAGAGATTTTGTGGAAAGCTCTAGAGAAGAAAGGGGTTAGGGTTGCTATATTCGAGCTATCCAAGATATGTATGATAGGGTATCGACTAGTGTTAGGACACAGGGTGGAGAGTCAGACGATTTTCCCATCACAATTGGTTTACATCAAGGGTCAACCCTTAGCCCCTACCTTTTTACCTTAATTCTGGATGTCCTCACGGAACAAATCCAAGAGATAGCGCCGAGATGCATGCTTTTTGCAGATGACATAGTCCTCCTTGGAGAGTCGAGGGAGGAGTTGAATGAGAGGTTGGAAACTTGGAGACGAGCTCTAGAAACACATGGTTTTCGCCTAAGCAGAAGCAAATCGGAGTATATGGAATGTAAGTTCAACAAAAGAAGGAGAGTTTCTAACTCAGAGGTGAAAATAGGAGACCATATTATCCCTCAAGTCACACGGTTTAAATATCTTGGGTCTGTAATACAGGATGATGGGGAAATTGAAAGGGATGTGAATCATCGCATTCAAGCAGGATGGATGAAATGGAGAAAAGCATCGGGGGTGTTATGTGATGCAAAGGTACCGATCAAGCTAAAGGGAAAGTTTTATCGGACTGCGGTAAGACCGGCGATTTTGTACGGAACAGAATGTTGGGCGGTCAAGAGCCAACATGAGAATAAAGTCGGTGTAGCGGAGATGAGGATGTTGCGGTGGATGTGTGGTAAGACTCGACAGGATAAAATTAGAAACGAAGCTATTAGAGAGAGGGTTGGAGTAGCGCCTATTGTAGAGAAGATGGTGGAAAATAGACTTAGGTGGTTTGGGCATGTAGAGAGAAGATCGGTAGACTCTGTAGTGAGGAGAGTAGACCAGATGGAGAGAAGACAAACAATTCGAGGCAGAAGAAGACCCAAAAAGACTATAAGAGAGGTTATAAAAAAGGATCTCGAAATTAATGGTTTGGATAGAAGTATGGTACTTGATAGAACATTATGGCGGAAGTTGATCCATGTAGCCGACCCCACCTAGTGGGATAAGGCGTTGTTGTTGTTGTTGTATATCAGCAAATTACACTCTTTTTTAACTTTTTTCAAATTCCACATAATATTATTCATTTTTCTATTTCTACACTAATTTTTTTATGTTTAAAAACATTACACTAACATCTCATATGTTATACCAATGCCCCTTAATGTCTGAAAACATTACATTGACACTCATATATTACACTATCTTTTCCTACAAGAAAGGTTACTTTAATAGTTAAAAAGATGTTTGTATAATTCACAAAACGTATTGATGTAATTTACCGCACGACAATCACAACAGAGCACATTTTGGGCATTAAATGTTTGCGGTCAATCTCATCTCAGTGTGAAACAGTGAATTACATTTCCAATTCGACATCGGCTTATAAACTCCTAGTTGTTACCAGAAGGATTACATATAATACTTCAAATAATTTTTCACCCAATTTTCTGGGACACAAAATTAACCTCAACAATTTGCAATATGATTTTTAATTTAGTTTGTGGGTGGCACAGAAGAACCTGCAACTACAAATATCTGATTCACACTTCATAAAAATGTGCATAATTTTCCATATGTTGCAAGTATTTTGTACAGGATCCTAACTCATTTGTCTATCAATGCCAGTACTCAAGATATTTTATCTAAAGATTCAAGTTAAGGTGGGAAAAATGATCCTCAGAAAGCAGGAGTCCTTGAGGATGATACTATATAGGAATGCCTGAAGTTCACAAACATCCTCACATCATGATTAGTGAATTTCTAATCCTTCATTGATTAGGATTCCATCTATCAATTCAGAACAATCCGGCTCTCATTTATGCGCTACATTTATGGAATTAGTGCGACTGTGCCTCCAGTAGGATGTTGGTGGCCACATTGACATCATTTCTGGCCTGCACTAGGGCTTGTCTGGCAGAATTCCTGTCAAAGCCCATAGAGACAAGGGTAGTGATCGAGTCCTCCGTTGGCTCTACTGCAGCTTGCATTGGAGCAGGGTAGTTTCTCTGAAGTCAACAGATTGTATTAATTGTCAGAAGGTACAGAATCCTCTACATATTGCTTCAAGGAATGTTGACATATTGAATGTAATAAATCACTACATTAAATTGCATGACAAACTTTTCAGCTAAATCTTTAAAACCAACTTGCTTTGATTCAATTATATTTTCAACAGTGGCAAATGATTTGACAGGAGCTGCAAGCTAATGTGCATATTTTATTTTATTTTTATTGCTACACAAGCTAATATGCATATGAATATTAATGTTTGTGTTTAAAAGGGAATTGGCTTCATTTGTGAGATTAATACATACACACCCAGCTTCAAATATTGCGGCTGCATAGAAAGCTGATAGGGTCATCAAAATCATAAATGCATAGCTGCCTAAGATATGCAAATCAAACCATAAAAGAATTACAAGCACAAAGTAAAACTTGCCTCCATTTGGTGAGTTGGATAGGAAGGTAAATTCCTGACAACATTCCTTGCTGATGATGGTGCACGTGGACTCCCCATAGATGGCAACGAAATTCTTGAAAATAATGATGAGATCATCTCTGGGAACTGCAGTGTAGGATCACATAAGCAAAACAAATAACTTCCCAGTAATCACTTGAGGTATAACAATATAATGCATAGTGTTTGAAATTAATACATTCAAATTACGGGAAAATGAGAAAAAGTGGGAAAAAGTGGAAAAACTAGATAGTCTAAACATTAAAAATAGTTTTTCATGGAAGTTACACTAAATAATATTAGATGAATGATAGCAATATAATGGACTGTAACAAGATAAATATGGATATATATCATATAGCAGACTTGCATGTAGAGAGTAGAGACTAGATAGATATCTATATACCTAAACAATGGCACTGAATGCAGGAAGCACATTGTGGAGTCATATTGATAATTAGACAAAATCTAAATTTTTTATCACCATCAACCTCAAACAAGAACAAGATCACCAGCTAGCATTTTGGTTTCCAGATAAAAGGGCAGGCAGCATCTAATCTCTAAGTCCTATACAATGCCCAACCCATGGAATGCATTGCAAAAATGAAAAGTTCCGCTGTTCTATCCTTAAAACTGTCCCATGGTTCTTAATAAAGACAGTAAACTAATGCCACTCATAAGGAACTTAATCTCTGTTTGGACATACGTGCGCGCGCGTGTATATAGAAGGTGCTTAATTTAAGCACAAATTGTATTTATAATATCAACATTGTATGCCAAATTTTAGAAACATAAACAGCCACTAGTATATTATGTATGAATCAAGGTAATTGAATCAGGATACAAATCATGTATTGGAAAGCTTCCGAATCAAATCGCATATCGTGATTCGTAAGATTCATGATCAATAATATTTATATATATATTATTAACATAACTCAAGGGCCAAGACTATCTGTTGGGCTTTTTAGTTTATAATTGCCAGCCCAATTAACTATTTAGATTTAACAGAGAAGGACTGCAGCAGGAGTTTTAAAAACTCACGTGACCACAACTTAACTATCCTGGCATCTACAAGCCATGTAAATTTTGAAGGCAACCAGCAAGGCCAATACCCAATACCCACACCTGACACGGTTTTCTTTCCCTCCCTTTCTTCCTGAATGCTGAACCCTAAACACCGCCTTCTTCTGCAACACGTCAAAGTTTTTTGTAGCTGTGCTGTGCCTGATCGACGATGCAACACTCATGATGTGACACAAACCCATGGCGTATAAGGTGCGGCTGCAATTACCATTATAGCGGACTCTGCAACGCGACCTAACTTGTTCCAGAATCATGCAATTCAAACAGAAGTCATAATTCTCATGCAATTCACACAATTCAGGTAATGGTTCAGCTACAAGAACGATATGCAGTCCGATTCGCATTGCTGGTCCTCCGAATCACATCAAATCACAGGTATTGTATCGTGATTCGAGAAATACTTACTGCCATGGTATGAATATATAGATATAGCTCCATATAGAAGGCCACTTAAATCAATCTAATTCATTATAAGAAATTGATACGTTGGTCAGGGCATTAGACTCACCACATTTTTTTAATTTAAATTTGTGGGATTAAAAAGTTGGTAAAAACTTTTTCTTAAAAATTATAATGTTTGTTAATTGTAAGACACATCAAATATCAATGGATGAATGGAATACAAAGCAATCTTCAATTAATATGAAGATGTGGGAGAGAACCTTCCAATCCAACGGTATAACTATTGAAAGACTCATCTGATAAAATGTTATTATAAGATTGATTTTGGTTAACAATATCAATTAAACCTGACACAATATATTTATATACATATTTTCCTTAAGAGAAAGCTTGCATCCACAATAAAAGCTAAACATATTACTGGCCACCTGCACTGATACATAATTGCTAAAATCTAAAATTAAAAAAAAAAACTCAAATTTAAGACTTAAATTTACCTTTGCTTTGCGAATGTAAAAGACATTCAAACGGTACAAGGAACCAGCAAGGATGCCACACATCCCCGGTAAGATAGACCTTTTCCATGATGACAAAAGAAGCTACAATAATTTAAATTAGTTTTCAGACACTGAATGATTCTAGAAATGCGTAAATGATATAAGCACCCATAATTCAGTTCAACAATACCTGAAGACCAGCTAGATATATGAATGACTTGTCTGAGAAGAGGAAGCTAAACACACGAAACCGTGTTGAAACTGGAATGTCAAAGAAAAAGGGTACAAATGAAGCAAATATAAGGCCATATGGTCCAGGAGTGACTAGGTTTGCTGTAGGATCTGCAAATAGTGGACATAAATCTATCAAATTCTAAAATAATATGTACATTTCATTTGCCACTATAAAAAAAGAAGGCAGGACATTCAATATCATTCAGCATTCCTACAAGTAAGAGTGTAAATGAGAAAAATTATTTGAGTTATTCAAGCTTAACTTGTTGAATACTCAATCAAACTTGTTTATTTACAAAACTAACAAGTTCAAGCTTGACTATAGACTAAATTATATAAATAAGTCAAGCTCAAACTTTATAAGTTTGCCACTAAAAGCCCATGAATAGATTGTGAGTTTATGTGTTTGCATAATGATCCTGGTCTTTTATATAAGAAACAAGTACTTAATTCATCAAGATCAATAGAAGTAGTTAAATTAGTAAATTTAATTAATAATGTCATAAATTTAATATTTATTCCAGAAATACCCATAGAATTAAATGGTTTAAATGATGGTTACATTTAATGACACTTCTCATAATTCAAGGGATAATTTCTTCAACCAATGAGTATGAATTATATTATTAATAGCTCAATGAATACATCCACTTTTGTGGAAAATGAACGGATGTCTCATTAATAGACATCACAATAAATTAATGGTATAAAAGAAAAATAGCAATTGATGCGTTTGAAAGTGGCTTACATTTCTTATAATTAGGACCAAAAAATGCTCTCATTTGTTTCTTATTTAAAGGACTATAGGTAGTATTAATTTTAGATGAGAAAAACAATGTACTTAGTAAATTGTAATTTTATCTAAAACAATATCATTTCCTAACCTCCATGTTTAAAGATTCTTTAACTCTTCATTTAAATTTTTATTTCATATTCTAGCATGAAATGTCTATTAAATACTAAATTAATAAACTTAGAAAATACTTTAAATTTGATAGAGTGAAAAATGATAATTACGTTATAAATGAGTTAAAAAAAGTCGAGCTCAAGCTTCACATTAATAACACCCAAGCTTTATATTTGACTCCTTTAAATAAAAGAGTCAATCTTAAGCATCTATTGTTTTGAAGCCAAGTTTGGGCTTCATGTGCTCAGATTGGCTTGACTCATTTGCACCGTTACTTAAAAGTATGCTGTTGCCATAAGGCAAATCATCTACAATAAACAAGTAATATGTTTTCCTAGTTTTCAAACTTCTTGACGGAAGATATCATAATCATGGGTTGGGTGTTGATTTCAATACAAAGCCAGTTCACAGTATGAAGATTGAAAGTAGAGTCTGAGGAGTCAAGATTTTATGCTTGGACGGTTGAGGTAACCCTATAGAAGTAACCTTTCAAGCCTTCCAAAGGATGACTTTTCAAATAAAGATAATTTGGTATTTACAGGATTGTCAATTGTCATGATACTTCTGATATTAGAGCCAACCAGTTCCTATGATAAATAACAATGTGGTATGTTAGTTAGGAACATGCCTTAGAATTGTTTCATTTCTAAAACACTCCATCATGTGAACACCCTTTGGGCTTGAAGAGTGTATAAAGCATCAATCAACTGCACAATGAGCTGGGCATCAATTCCAAAAAGAATTGAAGCAAGAAAAAAAAAATCCAGATTGTTGATCAAACGGGCTGCTTTCCCATGTTTAACTGATTGGTGATGTGTTGCATGTTTCTCACTACTGGTTTTTTAGTCTTTTTTCCTACTATTCTTGGTTTAGTTCTCAAGGATTTTTTATCCTCTTGCTTTTCTGCCTCTCTTTTCTATCTTC
This sequence comes from Glycine soja, assembly GCF_004193775.1. NCBI lineage: Eukaryota > Viridiplantae > Streptophyta > Magnoliopsida > Fabales > Fabaceae > Glycine > Glycine soja. The sequence continues at coordinate 35,967,201 of NC_041004.1, forward strand.
ATAATAAAATTCTCTTTTATTAAAAAATAAGGTTTGAAAATGCCTTCTAACATCCTTTACCGCCACAGAATTTTAACAGGCTTAAAGACTCAGTGAAAATTACACGTGAATTATGCTTAGTCTTTAATTTGACATTGATGATGAAATGATATTGGTTACAGGAAATTAGGACTCAAATTACATACTCTTTTTGGAAAAACACAACCCATCTTTTGAAAGAGTATGGATAAGCCAGTTTGCCTCATTTAGCAAATGAAAAGGTGATAAACAATTCAAAGAGTATCTACTTGGACACAATAGTGAAATCTCTTGAGTCATTAGAGAAATAAAATAATTCAATTCATTTCTATGGTTCGAGAGAATGTCAAAGAGTATCTACTCAGACACTGCAGTGGAAGTAGTATCAAATGAAAAGTGCCTTTATTATGGACGCTTTATTCTGTCTCCACTTATGATAAGCAAAGCCAACTTGTTGAGTTCTAGCAATTGTTTGGCTCATAGAAACCACTAGTCACTAGCTTACCCTTGTCTTCCCAGAAACAAACAATTCATTAAGGAAGAGCCATAATCACTAGCTTCACGACACCAATACACATTAGATGCTTTCAATTCCCACTCAAAGTAGTATACACAAATGAATAACTCATGTGATGCTGTTAAAATCAGATGCTAAAAAACTGATCTGCCTTGTGTTCCAGGAATAAGCAGCCATACTCTCAGAGCAATCTCATATAACTACCCTTTTTCAGTAAAATGCTACTTACCTTATTTTTCCTGATGAGAAGTTAAAGGAAAACAAAATCATAACTTCATGAACATAAACACAAGTACCCCATTACAAAAGCACCAACTGACACTCCTCAAAATTTTGTAATTAAAATCAAACTTTAGCTTTTACAGAGAGTTTTGACATTCTGTCAGAACATCTCGTCATCTGAACTGGCATAAAGTCATAAACCATCTTTTTAGCCAGAATTAGATTTAATGGAATGACTAGAGATTAGAGAAACTACCCTCCTAATGTAACTCATTCTTGTATTGATGTAAATGAATTCATGTCATTGGACTAGTTAAGATATAGGACCATTCACAAACAAAATTAAAAAACATGAACTTACAGAACTAAAGCATAGTTAACATGTTTAAGATATTGTTTACAGAAAGAAAAACAGTAGTGTCAACAGTAAACTCCAAACCTATTAACTCATTAAAACGGAAAATGTTAACAAGTTGATGGTAGGCATTTTGAAGTAAAATAGTAACATGATTAAGGCACAGTTTTGGTAGTCAAATAATTTACCGAATTAATACCAAAATAATTTCATATATTAGTATTAGATTCAAGGAATAACTAATCGAACAAATCCGATAGCATAATGCCAAATGTCCTGAAATTCATTCACCTAATGATACAAGCTATTGACACAAAACAACAATCCTTGATCCTTTAAATCAAAAGAAATTGAATTGTTTTGAATATTATAATAACTTGAAGAATTAAATTTTTAAACAAAACTTCAAATGCAAAACTCTAACTTCTTTATGGTCAAACTCAAAAGAAATCACTTTATGTACTCCAAAATGTGCACTGTCAAGCCGTTTTCTTGGCATTGCCTAAATAGCACTGAGACATTTTGTTATTGGTACTGAGAAAGGAAGGCACCAAAGAGGTTCATACTAAGAAAGCACAAAGTTATATTGGCAATAAAATCTCATATGAAGGGAGGTGCCTCATAAACTGTGAACCATATATCCTGCTATACGTGTTCCTCACTAAATCGGTATTAGAAAAAGGTCACCAAATGCCATAAAAAGGGTCAAAACATGAGACAAAAAACAGTCAAGGAAAATTCACCACATGAACGGGCATGACATGCACAACCAAAAAATTAAGCAAAATGTATTGAAAGAAAAAACATATATGGAGATTAATTAAAGTTAAAAGATTAAAAGAAAGGCATATGAAGACCAATATTGAGAATAATACCTTTTAAAAGTGCTACAGCAAGGACCTCAAGCAGTAGTGAAGTTAATATGGAGAACACGATAAAGACCTGCATAAAGGGCACACACAGATATTTGAAACCGCATACAAGGTACAGAAAAGCATCCTTCCCCCTCTACTGTGTGCACGTGCATTCGTAAGGTATGGAGAACCAATGATGGAGGTAGATATGGTATTTCAAAAATGAACATAATGCATCAAGGCACATGATGATGGATAGGTGGTTATTTTGAACAGGGGAAAATGTTGCAAATCAATCTAACTAATCATATACCTTATTTTTTTTATTAGCCAGAACTTGGTTCCAAAAATATATCTAAAGATGGCACATAAACTCCTGAATATAAACTTACAAAATACAAATTACTTACTGAGTATTTATTGGAACCTATCTGTCGCTCAAAGACCCTGAAGTAATATAGAAGATACAGTCCAAACATCAACTCTGGTGTTGACGAGAAGGAAAATATGGACATGATCAACTTCCAAAGGCGAATCTTTCCAAAAATATCCTGCCACAGAGAAAATAATGGGTTAGAGTGTTAGACTACATAGCTAATGCACAATAAGTTCACGTCTGCACCATAAATAACACAGTTCCAGTGTTTCTAGTGTTTAAATACTCTAGAAAGGCATATAATGAACAAGTAATATTCACTCCAGATTTGTTCATTAATGGCATTATCCTTAACTACAATTCCAAGAGAAATAAGGAAATGAATCTGAAGCTCAATTTTAAAACAATGTAGATTTTACCACATGGATCACTCCTAAGTCCTAAATACCCTTATCATAACAAATTTGACATATCATGCCAGGCAATTTTAAATAAATCCAAATCATTACCTAAAAAAAGGGATTCAAACTAATTTAGGATCAAAATCAAAATCTCCAAAACAAATGACCAACCCAATTCACTCCTTAAGTCCTAAACGCACATGAAAACCCAGTTACACATTCTTAAAACAAACACAATGTGCCTAATCACCATTTCTTACATAAAAATAAAAAAGAACGAAAAATTAAAAAGAAAAGGAAAAAGGGGCGGCACCTGATACGACAACCCCAGAGTGCCGAAACGGCCTTGGATCCCAAAGAAGATTGTGAAAAGCGCCGAAGCGATGATGAAGGCCCTTGTGACGGGAGCATTTGCTGCGAACAAAGACACACATAACGAAGCATTGGAACATCATAAATTGGAATCAAAAAGGAGAAAACTTAGACACGAAAAAGACAAACGGGTGTGAAAAATGAACACCCCAGATGATTATTTGGCTCGGGAAAAAGAATTAACGCACTGAAACCAGATGGACCACCGTTCATCTTCGCAGTGAAGCAGAAAGCAACGAACTTTTCTTCAGAGTTTTTGCTGGGTTTTTTTTTTTTTTTTTTTTGCCTTCTCGTGGCTGTTTGCTTCTTGTTTGAGTTTTCCCACAGTTTGGTATATATTCAATCAAATTAATTTAATCATTTAATTAATTAAATTTGAATAATAATTAATGGAAAAGAAAATAAAAGTGAATGAATGACTTCTTTGGAATCTTCTCTTCTGTCTAATAGCCTCTCTGGTAGGCGGCTTACTTTTTTTTTAAGTGGTATCAATTATCAAGTAAACACAACTCATTTTATATTTTGAAATTTGTAAATCTTTAAAATGAATTTTTATTTATTTTTTAAATATCTATTCTTATAATCCTAGTTAAATTAACAACCCATTGACACAAATGGTAATAATTTATCTTTCTTTATCATGTAATTTCGGAGTCAAATTTTATCTTTGTGATAGAATAAATCATATTAAAAAAAATATTTAATATCATAATAAACAAAAAAAGATAATCCTATTAAATTAAAGTTATATAAGAGATAATATTATTGAAGGTAATATCAGTCTATGCCAGTGAAAAATCAAATTGAATTTTGTTACTTTCTAAAAGATTATTGTTACTTTTGTTAAATCTAAAGCTGTTGATATTTTTTAACAGGTTTTAATAAAGATAAAGTATAATTAGTAATTTAGCTTAGTCATTATACAGGACAAAAGCTTATTTTAAATTTTTATATAATTAAAATTTACAATAAATAAATATCTTTAAATATATAAATTGTATTTTAAGTTTATAATAAATAATTTAAATTATTCTATAAGATTGTTTTAACTACTAATAATATTTAAAGTATTTAAACTTAATTTAAAAATAAGGATACAAGAAAATAATGAATAAAAATAATACATATATAGTATTATTTTATAATATATAAAAATAATAATTAATGTTAAAAGTAAATTATGTAAATGATCACTTTTGTTTGTTCGTGTAAATTAATGACAATTTAGTTCGGAAAAGAATGAACATTCTCATTTAGTTATCAAATGCGTAAAAAGTATGGTAATTACATTTTTGTGATTAAATTTTGTTGCATCATTTTTTTTATTAAATTATAATATTTAAAGACTAATTTGATATTAAGTTGTAAATTTTTTACGATAATTTTGACATTAAATTATAAAGTTCAAGGGACTAATTTTACATTAAGTTACTGGGTAATATTTTGGCATAGTGATGATAAATCTTTTTGGGGAACTACTTGCTGCTATAAATGTTGGGTAAAATGATTTTACAAACTTGTAGGAACAATCAGTTTCATTTTTCTAAAATTTCTAACCTAGGAGGCTATAAAGATGTATAATAGTTCATGGGTTTGCCTAGAGCTTCTTGGTGATCTGCTCAGGCAAAAGGTTGATAAGAGATTGAAATTGAATTGGACTTAAGATTGGTCTTAAGATCTGCCGAAGCAATTGGATTGGATCATTATGGTTTAGTAAATAGCTGAAGGCCAAGCAATGGATAATTGAATATGTGGCAGTTCACAAGGTTGCCATATACTTTGTTACCATGTCTGCAACTATCTAGTGCTTAGTGAAAATTAATATGCTTTTAATTTAAGTGTATATATGCATCATAGCTTAGACCACTTGCAAGGGTTCCTGTGTTTTTCTTAGCCAGACCACTGGGTGTTGGGAAAAGATCATTGGCATTTTCTATTGCTGTTGTTTTGGGCAGAAAACTCAATATCTCTTAGTGAGAAAAACATCTTCTAAAGTACTGAGTTTGTCTTTGTTTTCTTTTGACTTGCCATGACAATGAACTATTGATTGTAGAGATTGTCATTTTGATGATGATTGTGCGTGCCTCTGGACTGTGGTGTGAAGTATGTGGCATTGATATGTCTATATGTGAGTTGGAAGCATGTTATGTGTTGTGTTGCTTGATTGATGATTTCTTGAAATGGATTGTGAACCATGGTTGAACCTTGATGTTGGGATACAAGTGCATTGTGGCCTCATGAGCTGATGTTAACTATGGCCTCAGGTAGTTGATATATTTTAACCAATGTTAAATATCAGTTATTGTTGTGTGATAATGTTATAACAATCAGTCTTTATCCACGAGGGAGTGCAAATGCGTCATTTCTATGCTAATGACATCCAAGTTATGTATCAGAATTGAAAGATAGATGAAAAACAGTTTTATGATTCATTCATCAAAGTATTACAAAGTTGATTTATTTATACAAAGACAGAAAATAACTAACTTGAGTAACCAACTAACTTACTCAAATAACTTCTAGTAACTAACTAATTGGCATAACCAACTAACTACTAAAATAACTTCTAGTAACCAACTAAGTGTCATAACCAACTAACTACAACTGCTTAATCGTGATACCCCCTCAAGTTGGTGAATATATGTTAATCATTCCCAACTTGGCAATGAATTTACCAAAAACCGGGCTTGGAAGTGCGTTTGTAAAAACATATGCAACTTGGTGTTAGCTCTTGACATGGACAAGCTTGAATACTTGGGACTGAACATATTCTCGGATGAAATGATGATCAATGTCAATGTGCTTGGATCGTTCATGATGAGCAGGGTTTGAAGCAAGACTTATAGCAGATTTATTATCACAAAATAGCATCACAGAGGGCACATGAACTTCAAAGTAAAAAAGTAACTTGCTTAACCAAACAATTTCAATAGTAACAGAAGACAAGGCACGATATTCAGCTTCAGTGGATGATTTTGAAACAATGGGTTGTTTCTTATAATGCCAAGAAAGAATGTTGTTTCCTAGAAAGACACAAAAGCCAGAAGTGGATCTTCTGGTATCAACATAGTTGGCCCAATCAGCATCAGCAAAGGTAGTGAGGTTGAGGGAGTTCTGAGCAGGGAAAAACAAACCTTGTCCAGGAGCAGATTTGATATACTGCAGAAGATGATGAACAACATGTAGATGAGGAACTCTAGGGGCTTTCATATACTGACTTAAGCGATTCACAACAAAGGTGATATCAGGTCGTGAGACGGTCAAATAAAGTAATCTACCAATTAATCTTTTGTACATTGATGGATCAGGGAGTAAGTCTCCATCATGAAGATTGAGTTTCAGATTGGGATCCATTGATATATTGGAAGGTTTATAGGCCAAGAAACCTGTATCTTCCAAAAGAGATAGAGCATACTTCCGTTGGGATAGTGAGATACCTCTGCTGGATTTGGTTATTTCTAAGCCAAAAAAATATTTCAAAGGGCCAAGGATCTTCAATTGAAACAAAGACTGTAATTTGGTATGAACAGCTTGTACAGAGGCAAGATTGGGTCCTGACAGGATGATGTCATCTACATATACTAGTAAAATGACTAAGGAATTTCCTGAGCCAATAGTGAAAAGGGAGTAATCATGTTTGGATTGATGGAATCCATGACTAAGAAGAGTAGTGGAGAACTTACAGCACCATTGTCTAGAGGCTTGTTTTAGGCCATTTAATGATTTGTTCAATTTGCATACCAATGAAGGATTGGTTGACTTGTATCCCTTGGGAAGTTCCATATAAACTTCTTCAAACAAATCTCCATTCAAAAAGGCATTGTTAACATCCAATTGGAGGAGGCACCAGTTTCTAGCAACAGGAACACAAAGCAGAACTCTAACAGTGGTAAGTTTGGCTACTGGAGAGAATGTATCAAAGAAATCAATCCCAACTTGTTGAGTATAACCTTTGGCAACCAATCGAGCTTTGCATCTATCTACAGAGCCATCCATTTTTTATTTAACTTTATACACTCATCGACATCCTATACAGTGCTTATCAGGTGGTAATGGAGCAAGTGTCCAAGTGGAATTTGCTTCAAGAGCTTGGATTTCCTCATGCATTGCTCGATGCCATTCAGGATAAGGAACAACTTGATGATAGAACTGAGGTTCATAGACAGATGAGATGTGATTAATGAAAGCTTTGTAAGGGGGGCTAAGAGGCAACAGAGAACAATGTGCTGGATGGGATATGCAGCCTGAGATTGTGATATTACATAATCAAACAAGTATAAGGGATGCTTAGAGTGACGTGTACTCCTTCTTAAGGTGATAGAGGGCAAAGTGTGAGGATGATCTGAGGCAGGGATTGAGGGTGAATCAATTGGGTCATGGTTAAAGCTATTAGGTGGCCGTGGTGATTGGCTACGAGTCTGGTCAGGGTTAGGTAAGATATTAGTGATGGAAATGGGGATAACCAAATCAAGTAAAGGATCAGGAATGACTTGAGGCTGTGAAATGGTTTGAAAAGGAAAAATGGATTCATGAAAGACAACATCTCTGGAGACCAAAAAATTTCTTAGTGTTTAGGCTATACAATTTGTATCCTTTATAACCTTGGGGATAACCAACAAAAATTGTAGGCACTGCTCGAGGAGAAAACTTGTTCCTCAAATGCTAAACAGCCAAAACTTCTTAAGGCATGATAGTCAGGTTCCTTTTTTAATAGAATATTTTAGGGTGAGCAATGTTGTAGTAATGGTGAAGGGGTTTTGTTGATGAGAAAAGCTGCAGTGGTAGCACAATCACCCTAGAATGAGATAGGAACTTTAGACTGAAAAAACAAAGCTCTAACTACATTGAGCAAATGTTGATGCTTCCTTTTCACTACTAAATTCTGTTATGGCCTTTCAACACAGGAAAATTGATGAAGAGTGCCCATGGAAGCCAAAAACTAAGTGAGGGCAAGTTCCTTATCATTATCATACCTGAGGCATTTGATAGATACACCAAACTGAGTCTGAACCATGGTGAAAAAATGTTGCGCATAGATTAAAGCTTCAGATTTGTGCTTAAGCAGAAATAGCCAAGTGAATCTTAAGCAGTCATCAACCAATGTAAGGAAAAATCTCCTTCCCTCATAGGTAGGGTGAGCATAGGGACCCCATATATCACAGTGAATTAAGTCAAATGGTAATTCAGATAAATGGTTAGAGTTAGGAAAAGATAATCTTCTAAATTTAGCTAGAGGACAAATAGAACAATTAGAAGAAGAGAAATTGGGAGAAAGGTGCAAACCAATTTTATTATTCAAATGTTTGAAAACTTTGTCTGAGATATGACCAAATCTAGAATGCCAAATATGAGCATTTTTACAAGGAATGAAATTTGTATGTGAATTGATAACAGAAAAAGTAAATTTTCAATCAAGAGTGCCCTTGAGATCTAAGACATAAAGGCCTTAGATGAGATCCCCTTTACCAATCCTCTTGCAAGCTTGCTTCTCCTGAATATTAAATTCATTTTGAGAAAAAGAAATGGACAAATTAGGATTAGTTAGAAGAACACTAACTGAAATTAAATTGAATTAGAATTTAGGAATGTAAGCAACATTATGCAAGATTAAGGTATTGGTTAAGCAAACCGAACCAATGGCAAGGATAGGTATAACATCATTGTTAGACAGAGTGATAGTTTTATCATAAACAAGTTAGTAAGATCGAAAATGATGAAAGGAACAAGAAATATGAATGTTGGCACTAGAATCTAAAAGCCAACAATCATGAAGAAAATTAGAAGTGGATGTAGAAAGGATCATACCACTGGCAGAAGAAACACCTTGAGGGATGACAACTGTGACACCCTCTACCCCTCACATATATACTAACAAAGGAATAAAAATTCAAATATTAATGAAAAGTATTTTTTTAAAACATTTTTAAATACAAGCCTTTTAAAGGGATAAAAGGCTCACATTCACTTTCTTCTACATCATATTCAAACTTGTCCAAATAAATAATAAAGTCATCTCGGTTCAAACAAGGTCGTCTAAGACTTCATACAATTAATATAAAACCCTATACCCCAATACCACATCCTATCAGAGCATTGCGTCTCGACATCCTTCAGCACAAGGTTCCTTAAAGCAATTCACCTACTCATCTGCTCCCCTGAACACAAAGTTCAAGATCATCACAGGATCCAAACACAAACAACTCACGGGGAGTGAGTTATCACATTCCTAACTAATAGAGAAGCAAGACAACTAGATATACATATCATATAAACCAAATAAAACTTACTTACACGTAACTCACGTAATTCCGTCACTTTGTCATTCAAAGTTCACTTTTCATCCATCAATCACACTTTTCAATCATCAATCACATTACACAAGAATCACACGCTCTGATCAAGACATAATAACACATCAATTTCATAATAAACAATTAGCAAGCGCATGAGACAGTTATGCTAAGACTCAAGCTTATATGCAATGTGGTACCATGTTAGTGAAAAACCACCCTGGGGCGCTTAGGAGTACATAACAAGACACCACACAATGGATTTGTCGGGTTACTCTCACTAAGTAAGATCATAGAAAGACCAGTCAGGGTCACGATGTTTTGTGAGAATGCTCCAACCATATAGGATCAGCATAGGCTTAAAGGAGCACTCAAACCCGGTGACCCCCAAGACCTAGACTCCGAAGAGTCTGTCAAGGCCTCTCCCTCCTGATGGTGGTGTTTTAATTTAAAATTTATAAATATATATTAATAATATTAATTCTATTTTATAAAATAAAATATTTATTTTAGATTTTGTTAAGATTTTGTTTTAATGAGTCAACTAGTTTGTTATGTTTGTTTTGACAATTGTAGGTTAGTTTCCAACGGTCACATTTCTAACGGTCATATTTTGTTTGTTGCACAAGGTGGTTTGTACCTATATATATATATATATATATATATATATATATATATATATATATATATATATATATATATATATCTTTCCTCCTTTCTAAAAGATGACAGAGCAACGTCTGGTTTCTTTCTCCCAAAAAAAAATTGTCTCATCCTTTTTCTATAAAAAACTTATTTTTGTGAGAGCATGAACATTGATGTTCAGAAGGTTCGAGGATCTTTTCCCTACACACGATCAGAACCAACGGGTTGTCGTATCTTGGGAGAGGAGCGCAATCAAATTTTCCTACCAGTGCAGTGGGGCGTTTTCTCTTTAAGGATAGTGTTTACGCGCTTCAACCCAGGCTATATCTTTCTTCCCCTAATTTATTTTTTCCTTGTGCTTAGTGTATGTTATAATGCATTATTCATGTGCTGTCAATTAAATTTATTTTGCTACTGTTATTTTGTTATTTAATTCAAGACTGTGCATCTTCTTCGTATTTATTTCTTTCATTTTTATTTTATTTTCTAACAATTCAGGTCCAACCCCTAACATCATTTTAGCACACAGACACTGCTTGTGAATTATACAATACCCACGACCTAACACTCATGTTTTAAACACGTACAACATATTGCACTACAATTTAACACTGGTTCCTAAATAGAAAATCTACACTTTCTTTTTAACACTGGCTCTTAAATAGGAAACATACACTTTCTCTTTAACACTACGCATTTACACTTTTCTCAAGATAACACTGGTCGAGTTATTGTACAATTCACAGCTTACAACACAAATAATGTCACATCAAGAGTTAATCACACACTTATTCACAACCAAAACTCATTCACAATTTCACATCTCATAATATCACAATCCACCATCACATGTTTTCACGTATCTCACAATTCAACACCTATTCTACTTTACACTTTTACTCAATCTCAATATCAATATTGTGATCTCAAAACAACACGTCATTCCACAATTCATCACATATTTCATTCATAGATATTGCTAATGAATTATACAATACCCACGATCTCACACTCGTGTTTTAAACCATACAACATATTGTGCTATAATTTAACACTGATTCCTAACTAGGAACCTACATTTTCTCTTTAACACTGCGCATAAACATTGATCGGGTTATTGTATAATTCACAACTCACAATACCATTATTGTAACATCAAGTGTTAAACACATCCACTCATTCACAACCAAATATCATACCTACAATTTAACATCTCATAACATTTCTAATGATATTTATAAGGTACAACATACACATGTTTATCAAATCTAACCATAATATTCTCAAACTCCAACACTTAATAATTTTTGGAATCATACTATAACAACTCTACAATATTATTTACATAAAATATTAATATAAATAAATATATAACTAATTATATATATATATATAAACTAGCATACATCATATTGGATCACGAATTTCAAAGTAAGCTTTCAATGCACAAATTCTAAATAATTATATGAACACTTTGGTCAATTTCAATTATTGTATTAATTTTAAACTATAAAAAAAACCTAAAAAGCATGAAAAAGAGAAAATACAAAATCAATATCTCACTCTAAATTTCTCCTTACTTTATTTCATCAATTCATGCTAATTAGAAAAATGCTTGAATTATAGGGTTCACACTCGACACAATAGCATATCAATTTTACAACAATTGGTTTGTCAAACATATATAATTTATAATTATAATTATAAGGATAGAATAAAAAATGACGGAAACACCTCAAAACTCATTCTAATTGATACTCTAAGGATCCTTACACATGTTCTCACTAATCCCCAATAATGAATAACTCATACCTTACCTCTAAGCGGGCTCATGTGTCTTCAGACATCGGTAGCAGTGGTTCCATGAGATTCCTCCAGTTTTTTCCTGCTCTGATAGAGTTCCCAAACATCAGAGAGACTGAGAAGGGATTGAAGCCTCCACTTAAACTGTCTTTGTGCGATTCCTTTTTCTCTCTCTGTGAATATTATCTAGCAAATCCCAACGGTGAAGGTGTGTGGAACTAAATCGTGAACTACATATTAAAATTTCATAAAAATCCAACGGTTAACGAAACTGGGATCGTAGTTTTACTGAGACCGTTTTGGGTTTCTGCGGGAAAGGAAAAGGCTACAATGCGAAAGGTATTTCTCTCAGCTCATACATGATACCAAAATTCCCAACGGTGAGAATTTTTGGAATTGGGTTTCGAACCTGGTGCTTAAACTTCACAACAATCCAACGGTGAATGAGTCCGAGATCATTGTTTTTCTGAGACAGATTTAGTGGTCTGCGGGAAAAAGAGAGAGTTTTGAGAGGAGAAAAGAAAACAATGAAAAGGAGGCGAAGAGGAGGCACCTGACTTAACATAGCTATTTATATCTAGGGTATTCAGTCTATCATTTGCTCTATATTTATTTATTTATTTATTTTTATTAAACATCTTTTTAAATTTATTTACGAAAAAATGGGATGTTACAACAGCATTGGTAGCATGACTTTCTAAAAGATTTGTCAATTGGCTATATTGCTTGGCAGTAAGCTGAAACTGGAACCCGAGTCACCAGAGGAAGGTTATGAGTGAGACATATCAACAGATACTTGTTGAGCAACTTTGTGTGGTGGTTCAGAAGAAGAAGAATGTTTCTTTGCTTCTGAGGAAAAACCAGTCCTCTTATAATTTGGAGGATAACCATGCAACTTGAAGCAACGATCCTGAGTATGACCCAACATACCACAATGAGCACACAATAGGCGATTCTTGGAAGATCCTTTGAAGCAATTGTCAGGATGATTGTGTGCAGCAAAAGAAGTCTTCAAAGCAAAAACATGTGAAACTTCACTAGCAGAGGTGGAAGCACCAACTTCCTTTTGCTTTTCTTCTTGAACAACTAAGGCAAAAACCTTAGTTACTGAGGGAAAGGGATCCATGGATAAAATTTGACCTCTGATAGTAGAGAAGGATTCGTTCAGCCTCATCAAGAACTGCATAGCATAGTCCATTTGTTCAAAATCGCACCAAGGTTTAATTCCTCCACAGGTACAGCTATGTGAGGGCTTCAGTTCTGATAATGACTCCCACAGAGAATGAAACTTGGAGTAGAAAGAGGAAACAAACATGGAACCTTGTTGTAAAGTGATCAAGTCATGCTAAGTTAAAAAATTAAAGGACCATTTCGTTGCTCGAAACGTTCTTGAAGATCATCCCATATTGCTTTGACAAAAGAACAATGTAAGATATTTACTTGCATTTCTTTGGATAAAGAATTAAGGAGCCAGGAAGAAACGATACTATCGTTGTGATGCCACAAAGCATGAGTTGAGTGACCCAAAGCAGGTTCAGGAATTGAACCATCGACAAACCCATATTTATTCTTCCCATGAAGAGTCATGCGCATTGCTTTCTTCCAAGAATTGTAGTTTTCACCGGTAAGAGGATGAGAAATTAAGGCAATGCCAAGATTGTTGAAAGAATGTAGAATGAAAGGATTAGAATCATCAATGGCAGCCATGGCCATGAGAGAAAAAAAAAAGAAATAGCATCAATAGGAAGCAAGAGGCACAAAAGCAAAAACTTCTAATACCATATCAGAAATGAAAGATAGATGAAAAACAGTTTTATGATTCATTCATCAAAGTATTACAAAGTTGGTTTATTTATACAAAGACAAAAAATAACTAACTTGAATAATCAACTAACTTACTCAAATAACTTCTAGTAACTAACTAACTGTCATAACTAACTAACTACTCAAATAACTTCTAGTAACCAACTAACTATCATAATCAACTAACTACTCAAATAACTTCTTATAACTAACTGCAACTGTAATCATGATATTATTTGTAAGTTTTTGGAAAAGGATTGGATGATTCTATTGTTGCATACTCTTAAGAGAATGTAACTTTTATTATGATGTTTTAGAAAAAATGGGGCTAGATCAGAATGCTTAGTCATGTTGCAACAAGCACTGATGACTTTGCATATGGTCCATGTTTTTTATTTTCTTCTTTTCCCCTTGTTACAAAAGAATATCTATATTAATAAAAGAGCATTTAAGCAAATTAGACACAAAAAATCATGATTATCCACAAATATGGATATTTTTGCCATCTCTAATTATCTCGCTTAATTAATTTTGTTCTCCGAGTAAGAGCCAAACCGCTACACAATTTTGCCAACTTGAAAACTAATCACAATCAAGGAGCTAATGAACCTTCTCTCTGCTTCAGCTAAACAGGAGTATGCACTATGCACCAATGTTCTTCTATAAAATTATATATAGACACGTATAAGAAAGCTGCAACATATCCACTATTTGTTATGTCGTGCTACAGATGTTACAGCCTCTGAAAATTCTTCCATAAACTCTTTCCAAGTTTATACCTATTGTTAGGAATGACATCGTTCTGTGACAAAAGTAATCCTTCACATTTTAGGAAGGGTGACTGCTTAATTTACAAAAATTCTAATCAAGTCAATCATGTATCACAATTTTAGTTGGCCAGAGGTTCTTCCACCTTGCAATTTCTTCCTTGCTATGCAGCTTCCTGATTCCTCCATAAAAACCATCTATTTCATTGCCTTTTTCTATATGATGCTTTCTGTTTATCACGGTTTGTCTCCATCTGGACCCAGCAGTGTACTGTGTGAACTCCAAAATCACTATATCTGTTGTCAGCAACACTTTCCTTTTGTCAGTTATACAGCTAAAACTTCGTTTTGCAAGTAGCACAACCAGATGGGGTAACACATTCTTTATGAGTTTATAAGACCAAAAGTTCTTAACATAAGGCTATAATAGCTTATAATTTTGCCTTATTTGCAACTTTGTTCTTGTTTTCCATATGATGAAAGCCCAAATTCTATTATACCCTTGATTTGAACTTCAGAAAAATATAAGAAAAGCTGTTTAATTCTGTTTACTACAAGTTACAATTCAATGTAAAAGTGAATTCTCTTACCATTATAGTGACAATGGCAATGGTTCCCATGTCCTTGACATTGTTCCAAATGACCAATGACACCATACCACCAACCTACAATAAAACACCTCAAAAATTATTCAATCAAAATAATCCAATGCATATATATCATGACCAAATTTAATATTAATATTAGTTCTTGACAAAAGTATGATTGAACCATTTAGTGGAGATAATTAATAAATTAGTCCAACAAGTGAACAAGGCTGAGACATACCATAAGGAAATTCTTTGTTTCTTCTCCACTGAATCTCAATGTGATCTCCAGGTCTCAAGTCATCCAAACAGTCAGAGATGTGAAGAGCATGTGGAGAAGTAGCAATTGGTGGCACTCTTAGCCGGTCCCATTGTATGTTTTCCTCAGTTGTCCATCTCCCATGAGGCGAGTACCTGCCACAAAAGCATGGACTTATTAACCTTTAAAAATTTAGGAAAAGAAGCCATCCAATAAAAGGTTAAGCTGTTAAGATTTTGGTATGTCATCAAATTCTAACCACAGGAATAGTAGGGCATGTACACATAGACAAGTAGTTTGGTATCTAATCTCAACTTTGAAGGAGTCAACTTTTCCACATACCTTGCCAGAAAAGTGTCGGATCGAGAATCATAGCATAGTTGGGCATCATAACATGAGAGCATGAACCCAGCATGACCATTCTGAAAAGGGAAAGTGTGAAACAATTACACAAAATTCCCAAAAAGGAAGACAAATGTTAGCTTGTTAGTGTTAGTTTTTGTTAAGAGTGAATTGAACTCGCGACCTTTTCTCTCTTACCTTCTCCCTTAACCATCAAACTCACCTTATATCTCCACATAATATTGGTATTTAGTCATTGAGATTAAGAGAAGCATAAAAGTCATGAATCAGATTATGTGGCTCCAATTACCTCACGGTTATAGACTTGAGCAGGGAACCAAAATTTGCCACTTTCAAGAGAAAGATATAAAGCTGCTATTGAATCTTCTGGTAATGAGCTACTTGACTCTGTGCCCTTTTCTGATTTTGCTTTGATCCATATGAAGGGGAGAAAACCACCACGAAGGAAAGCAAATATTCCTTTCTGATTGTGCGGGTTGGAGGAGATTTTTTCTCTGTTCTTGGAAGCTACATGCCATTTCCATTGCCTATAAGCAGCATCACCAAACACCTTACCCCATTTCCTCTCCATGTGTTTCTTCCATAAATGATCACTCCTACATCTATCCCTCAGAGATGTGCACACTGTTGCCACCCTGCATAATTCAGCTGGTGAAAGGTGCTCAAGGATGCATTCCAATGGCAAATCAGGCAAATCCAAGAGAGAAACATTCCCCTCCTCCTCCTCACTCTCCACCTTAGACACTAAACTATTCTTTTTCAATGACATGCCAAGAGAAAACTGAAAAAAACTAAAAGGGGTGGTGCCTGTTGTGCTTCCTTTCTTGAGCCTAGAAACTAACCAACTTGAAAGACTCCCCCAAAACCCAATTGACCCTGGTTTGATCCCTCTCTCCCCTGATGAGAAAGGCCTGCTGGTGAAAGACTTGGAAAGGATGAGAAAGGAGACGAAAGATATGAGGAAGTAAAGCATTGTAATTGAAGGCTTCGTATATCAAAAGGGTCTAAATACTAACAGAGATTGGCAGAAACAACAGAAGGATCAGCAAAGCTGAAACACACACCAATGGTTTCCCTATTAAAAGAGAGAAAAAAAAAGATCCACCAATGGAAGAGGAGAGTGGTGACTTGGCCTTAATGCAGTGCTTTCTTTCAGTGAAGGACTTATCACTTATGTATGTAAAGTTGTAAACTACTACTACACAACCGACAAACCTTCACAGCTGGTTAGTTAAAGCACTTATCCACATTGAACACAAAAACAATGATGAATGATGCTCCTTAAAAATGTGTTAGTAGCATCTAGACACAGTGAATTCCCACAAAGGAGAGAAACAAGATGTACGGGCAGTGGGAGGCAGCTGTTAAGTGATTGATCATTTGATGGAGAGAGGCTATGAGAGGAGGAGGAGGAGGAGGAGGGGTAGCAAAACAAAGCAAAGCATTATTATAGTATTGGTTAGATTACAATGATGATGATGGCACCAAAAAGAGGCATGGTGGATCCAAATATAAAAACCAATAGAGGCCTGTTTAATCACATGATGCTGGGAATAGAAAGCTGAAAATCTAGGAAATGTATGAGCCACGTGGGATGTGTTAGGCTGTTGCACAATTGTATAAATTAAATGCACCCACCGATCAAATTCAAGATGAAAAAAGAAAAAAGAAAAACGACAAAACAAAACAAATAGCTTAATTAGCACAATTATTTAGATGAGAATGTAATACTAGCAACCAGCGCGTGAATTAACTGAGGTAAGTTATTTTAACTAAAATAAAAATCTTAGATTTAACCTATGGACAAAAAAAAATACTAGCAAGTGGGGTCCTCTTAAATTCACCCATAGTTTAATCACACAAAGTCCCCCATTATGGGGTGGTTAAGTTAAAGAAGGAGAAGGAAAGGGACATTTATCTGAACATTGAATGAATGATGGGTTCTGAGGGGTTTAATGAATTAGTACAACAACACAGCTGGGGTGGTGCCATAAAAGTCTCTACCTGTTCCTTAGCCTAACTCCCACCAAACTCTAGTACTCACTGTCCACCCAAAAAGACTCAGACAAGGGATTTTGTGGGATTTCTCAAGAACCAAAATTGTGTCCTTGGGTTGATTAAGACCTCATAAAAATCGATCATATTTATTGCTGTGCTCGCGGAAAGGACACGGGGCCTTGTTCTATGTGATATTTCCTATGTCCTTCAACTTTGTTTCTCACTGCATTAATATTCAATCATCCCTGCCTGCCTAAAATGAAAATGCTCTGATAAGTAACCTTCTTGACACTAGTCTTGTATGCAAGTGAAAATACTTCTTCCCTATTCGAATATAAGAAGAAGAAAAAACTTTTGTCGTAGATAAATCTATTGATATACCAAAAGTTGTTAGTATAAATGCTTCCATACTTGGAATTCTTTAATTAAGATAATTTTTTATGGCAAAAGAAACAAAAGCACAAATATTATTATCTATGATACTCTCAAACGCTAAATATCAATAAAAAAATATATTTAAAAAAGAGTTTATGAGAGTATCATAAATATAACCAAATATTATATGATGTTAACTAATTTAAATAATTTTTTCTTATATTCATAATTCATAACAGATCATAAATATTTATTTTTATATCATAAATTAAAATACATAATTTAGAGAATGAGTTCTTACTCTTTTACTTAAATATTTTCAATATTCTCTCTTTTGGATGTACATTTCAAAATTACTCTCACGACTAGTAAAATATATTATCTCTTGCACATCTCAAACTGCTTTTCTTTCCTTTTGTATACTTGATCTTCTTAACACATTTCTCTTTCAATAAAATTATATCTTTATTTTTAAATTAAATTTTAATATATATTTTAAAAAATTATCAATAGTTAAAAGTAACATTATATTATAATTTAATTTTTTTCATTATATATCCAATATATAATTTATATAACGAAAGATAATTATTATAAATTTTAATTATATATTCAAAATATTTATTTATTAGAAATATTAGTTATATAAAAATAAACATTTACCTAGTGTAATGTATAAGATAAAATGCTAGTGTTGAGTAAATTGAGAAAATTTAAATACAAAATTTTAAATATTTTTAGGAAAGTATAAATTAACTCTTTTTATATTTTTATATAATGAATAATTTTTTATAATAAATTCATTGTATTTTTTTCTTTATTAGTATGCTGGTGCATTGGTTATAAAAATAATAATTGATACACTTTTAAAATATTTTTATAATTCTTTTTTTATCAAACGAAACTCATGTGACTCAGATGAAATTTTCGTAATAATTCATACATACATTTTACTTATAAGTATTTTGTGAAAGAGTATTATTAATACTTGCTAAATGATCTTATCATAAATATTTTTAAAATATTTAACTTAATTTGTTTATAGGAAACTTATGTATTTTTTAGGAAAGAAACTATCACTGCAACAATGACAACCATTTAAATTACCTCCTCAAAATCGCTTTCCTTGTTAATTAAGTATACAACGACGTTACTTAATTAGACGTCTGGTTTATACATATTCTTTTATCACTTAAGATGTAGAAATGACATAATTTTTTTGTGTGCGTTTACAATTTTTGAGAAATATTAGTGACTGCAAATTACTTTATATCAATATCATCAGTATTAAAAAAAAATTAAAAAAAAAATCATCTCGCAGTAAGCAGTTAATTCTGAGTGTACCATTTTAGACATATGCAAATGGTTGAATTAGAACGTGGATAGGCAAGACAAAGTCGATAAAAATATGGTATGAGAAATTGTATTCGTATAATTAATTTGTATACTTTTATAAAATAAAGAAGAAGATGAGAGAACAAGGAAAAATGATATAGGACTATAAGTACAAGTATTCTACGAGAACATGTTCTCAATATTAAAAAGATCTTTTTTTTACTCAAATATTAAAAAGATTTTTTCACGTGAAACTCATTAAACATAAAAACATGGGAGACTTATTTTAAGCTTTTGAAAACTTGTACTATTAGAGTGAAAATTAAAATTGCTAAAATTCTTAAAATTGATTTGAAATAAGCACAATAAAATCTATCAAGAAGGAGTTAAACAACTCTAATGGTATGTATAATTGGAGATACTCAAAATAAGCGAGTCACTTCAGTTTTTTTTTTAAAAAAAGATCGTAAGTATATTTTATAGAGATAATTTTGCTTGTTATAAAAAAATTACTATAGATGATAAAAAAAATTCTTCAATTTTTTTTATTTCCTCCAAATATTTAACTTAACTATATATTTTGCATGATTCATGTTTTAGATTATTATTAGTTAAATCAAAACAACCCTACATCCATACTCATTACTAGTTACTTAAGACTTCTACCAATTTTCTATATTATAAATAAATTTGATTTATCATTCATTTATATTGTTAGTTTCTAAAATTTATTGTAATGGTTTTATTAATTTTTTTAATCTTTTCTGACACTTTAAAATAAAATTATGGTCATAATAATAAGTAATAATTTTGTCTTTTGTATTTTTTTAAAAATTTTGTATCTAAGTTATTCTCGTATTTATTTTAATGATTATATCCTTTAAAATTATATTGATTTCTTTTTCAACTATTTTTTAAAGCCATATCTACACATTACTTGGGCCACGCTTGATTCAATTTTTTATTTGAAAATTACTTTAAAGTTCTAAAGACCTCTAAAAATGAAAGTAGAAGCTATTTTGCCATTTTTATTTCTTGTACCTTAAAAGAAAGCATGAGAGAGAGAGAGATAATTGAAAATAGAAAAAGAGAGAGTGTGGTTTAGGAAGAGAAAGAATTACTAGAGAAGCTATTTTTCTTTTCTTTTTAAGTCTCTTCACCTGGTTATTATTTTTTAGACAGTTCTCTCTCTCTCTCTCTCTTGTTTTATAAAAATTAAGCTAATTACTATTTTTAAACCTTTTCTATTAAAAACATGTATTCGGCTCTATTTTCTCCTTTTAAGGAGAAGGTAAAAAAAAAATTCTAAAGTAAACATTTCCTTGTTTTAAACAAACGTTATAGTCGTACCATAAGTGAAGATAGATTAGACTTAAACTTGATGTTAGTTAAAAATATATTATCTATGTTTTGACGTGTTTATTTGTTATAGGTCCTTTTTAAAGACATGACTTAACGTACAAGCTTATTTAAGATTATATTTTGTGATAATTTAACATCAATTGAAATAAAAGTAGGTGTACTAGAGGTTACCTAATCGAGTTTAACTTAATTGTTTGTATATGATATAAACAATTTTGAAAGTCTAATATGACATTTAATTTTGATAACTTATTTAAAACATATTTATGAATAAATTTATAAACTTACTCTTTGTGTAAGTTAATATGCAAATTAATATGCTTAACATTTAAAAAGATAAATAAATATATGATTTTAATATGTTATAACAAATTTAATATGTGATACATAACAAAAATTTAATATAACAATAATACTAAAAATAAATATTTATTAAAATAAGTTGGCTTTTTAAGCCTAATTATTTTTTTAATAGTCTAAAGTTTGACATTTTGAAATAAATAAACTATATAAATCCTTAGTCTAGTTTCTAAGAAAAGCGTTAATCTTGCAGTAAAAAAAAAAAACAACTTAAGTCTATTACTAGACCTAGAACCTTATCAAGTGACTCACCCTTAGTATAAAAAAAAAAAAAAAAACACATAGGAGAACTAGTAAATTAAAAATAATATAAATACAAACCAATAAATATTGACAAAACGTCAATATTGACATTGTAAGTGGTCCTCTTAGAACTATTTTGATATATCGTGTCGTAGTCTCGTTGATAGCCTTAAATATATCATATCATCTAGTAATTTAATAATTTATATAAAGATAAGATATAAAATAAAAATTATAAAGATATCTACATTTGAATTAATCTTGTTTGAAAAGAATTTCACTAAGAAAAGCCAATTGTATTAAATTATAAATATTTCCCACTCCATCATTGCCATAAAAGATGCCCACGAATATAAAAAGAGAGAGAGAGAGACAAAACTTGGTTTACATATTTATTCCACCGGTTCAATGAGAACTATTGCTGCATAAAGTTTCAATTTTTTTTTTTTGTAAACAAGTAAAATTGATGATATAATAATATTAAATATTTTATTTTTAAATGAATCTATTTTCATAATACTTGTTAAATCATCTTAATATTATTGCGTTTCTTAAAAATAAATATTGAATAATTATTTATATTTTAATATGATAAATACTTTTTAAATATTTAACTTTTATTTTCTCAATCTCTGCAATAAGGACAACCATTAAAATCCCCCCTCGAAATCACTTAAACGTCTAATTTGTATTTGTATATATATTTTTTATCACTTAAGATGTACGTAGAAATGACATGACCTCGCAGTTAGTAGGTGATAATGCTATATCATAAAACATATTAATTC
The DNA here is from genome assembly GCF_004193775.1 of Glycine soja. Taxonomy (NCBI): domain Eukaryota; kingdom Viridiplantae; phylum Streptophyta; class Magnoliopsida; order Fabales; family Fabaceae; genus Glycine; species Glycine soja. Next base: position 35,989,294 of record NC_041004.1, read on the forward strand.
TGAGCATACTATCTTGAACATTCAAACGTTGAATTAATTAGAACAATTGGATAGGCATAACAATGTCGATAAAAATATGGTATAAGAATTTGTATTTGTATAATTAATTTATGAATTTTCTTATAAAATAAAGAAGGAGATAATAAAACAAGAAAAAAATGGATATATAAGGTACTATGTTCAAACAAAAAAATAATAATTTAATTAAAACTAATATTAAACCTGAATTAATGCACATGATGATCAAGACTTATTTTTATGTAATTATAATTATATTTATAATAAAGAAATATTTTTTAATTATATAAATTATATTTAGATTTATAATAAAAATTTCCTTGTATTTTGATATGTGCAATGTACAAGTCAGATGTTTATTTTATACAATTAAAACTTATAATAAATAATATTTTAAATTTATAAATTATATTATAATTTAAATTCAAAATAAATAAATATTTTAAAATATAAATTATATTTTAGATTTATGATAATCAATTTATTTTGTGATACAAAGCTATTTTAATTTTAACTATTGATATTGTAAAAAAAGATAATTTAGAAGAATTCCTAAAAATGCTCTGATTGAATAATGACTCATAAAAATGCCCTCATTCAATATAGCTATTTTAATACATTCAAAGAGAGTATTATGATATGAGCTGCTGGTAATTTAAAAAGGATATACGGTTAAGAAATTCAAACAAGCAGACAAAAAATAAAAATGAAATAGTTTGAGATGATTGACAAAGATGTATTTTGGCTAATTGCAGATAAAATGTGTAAAATGTATCTCTTAAGATTATAATGGTTCAGCCATTTAAGTCATTAATAAACTGTAGTTGATGGCAACGTACGTATTAAAATAGACAAGAGAGACATGCATTAATTTGATGCGAGAAAAGTAGGTTTAAGAAGAGACCCAACGAATGTTCATTTTATCCGTTCCTTCAATTTAATAATTTATTTTTCTTGGTTAGTCTGGGTGACCAACTTTCTACTTAAAAGATAACCTCCTCACTTCTCTGATCATCTATTAGGCCAACTACCTTTGTGTAATCAACTAATCATATTGTTACATCTAAAATTCTATGGCCAAAATTATATTGGAACTTTCAAGGCAATGATACAAAGAAAAATAATTATAATTTGGAATTAAATATTTTTTATCCTTATAATATAAAATTGTTTTGCTATAGTTCTATTATTATTTAATTTTAGTCTATTTCGTTTCTCATTAAATTTGTTTTTCTTCCTTTTAATCCTTAATGTTACCACTGTTTTAGTCTCTATAAAATTGTAAAGAAAATTTATACTAGTTGCTTTAATATTTGAAGATTTTAATTTTAATTTATGTTATTTAAGAAACATCAAACTTGTTTAATTTTTCATTATCTATCAGGTATATATGTCATCACTTAGCAAGGATAAAGACTAGAAAAAAATTAAATGGACCAAAATTGACAAAAAATAAAATATATGAAAAACAAAACAAAAATTATATAAGTAATAAAAAATGAATAAGCCTTATAGTAATATGATAATGAGAATTCTACCAATTATATTCTTTAAGGCATCTTTCCACATAAGGTTGTTAACAACTTCTAATATTATGCCGTACCTACTTTGTTCAATAAAATAGAATTGTTACATGAATCGCATATAGGGATTTTGTAAATAATATAGGGCTTGGTGGGGGACCCAAGAGTTTGGGGATCCTGGTCTAGCAAGAAAACCATGTTAAAGAATTGAAGAAACCGAAATTTGATTTTGATGCCCCATATCTTTGAGTTATTCATATTATATATGAAGAGTAAAAGACAAGTAGGCCACCATACACACTAGCAAGTAACCCACCAAAACCTTTCAGAATTTCTATGATGTCATCTATTGAGTTTCGAGATGGAATCCACATGAAACATAATATTGAAAAGAAAACACCCAAGTGGAACTTTTCTTTCTTCTAATCAAAATCCCAAAGTTTGATGTCATGAATCAATTTAGAGATATCACTGTAACACATTCTTTTAAAAGCATTTTCTGATCTTAAACATAATTTTTTTATTGATTAAAATTTATTAAAAATAATAAAATTTTATATATCTCACATTATATTTAATATTATTTTTCCCTCTTAATTTTATAAATTTTAATCAATCAAAATATATGTTAAGAAAGTATGCTAAAAAAATATGCTCCTAATACTCCTCTATCAGGGTTTGCTTTAACAGGTTATTCAATGAAGCCATGAGACATTGGCATAGGGATATAATTTGTCAATATTTTTTCTTCTTCCTTAATGAATAATTTAATTTTAATATATGGTTAGTGTTTATGTTATTAACTAATAAAATCATATCTCAAGTTTTTATTATTTAAGTCAATTATAAAACTAATCTTTAGTCTAAGACCTAGTAATCTTTGATAATGCTTGTATACACATGACATTATTACCAAAACTAATTAAATTGAGAATCAACACAGAAAAAAGTGGCATAGATAACATTAAATAAAAAAAAGGTGAACATGAAAGTGGTATAGATAACATAATTAAGAACATTATTTAAAAACAAAAAATAATTATCAAAACGGAGGAGGGATCAAAATGAATAAATTCTTTGTTTGAGCCTATCTGATTCCACATATCCTGAAGGGTTGATTGATAGGGAACCAAAAGAAAGAACAAAATATACTGCTAACATACAATGTATGAGTATCGATCAGTTTGTGGTGCTGGAAATTTGTAAAGAATAAGAACAAACCAAAAAAAATAAAATTACAATAAAGGGCTGCTACATATTAGGTTAAATATATAATGTTGCATACGCATGCTTCAAAATGTTTTTCAGGTAATCAGCCGAAAGGAAAAAAAATTGAGTGCGATATCTCATCTAGCCCAGAAAAGAAAAACATATCATGTTGGTCCTACTAACATGCATATTCTATATATCAAATTCTGTATATCCAGTTCTTTGTTTTTTTATATTCAAAGTCAGGCAAACAAAAACAACTTCTAGCTAGGTAAGAGAATTTAATTGCCAAGGTAAGCAAAATGGGTCGTCACACTTCATTCACAGAATTAAAGTATCCACTACTACTTTATTATAAGTATTTTGATGACAACAATTAGTATAAAGTAATTAAGGAAACCGTTATAAGTATCGGACAACGCACGTAACTAACCGTAATAAGTATATATTTTAATTTTGATGATTAAAGCTTCCACTGATATTGGGCATATATGTATGCTCATAACGACAAATGAGCATGCATGAGTAATGGATTCATAGTGTTTCATAGAAAATAAATATTTCAATTTTTTTTGTAAATTCTCCATGCTTTTGGATCGAGCACTAGCTTGCTTAGGTAACCAAGCACTTCCAATATATTCCCAAAATTTAAGGCAAACTTCTACTTTACTAAAAAGAGACCCAAGTAGCATTGTTGGATTTGGGACGCATTAATGTTATATATTGAGGTGTCAACGTACGCATAAAGGGATACAAAAAGCAATTGTAAAAGGAAACCAACATAAATAACTACTGGTCCAGAATCCAATTTTGGTATAGGAGTGTCTCGTGGACAAATTGCAACTTGCAAGGTATTTCTTTTCTCTTCTTTAATTTGAGATGGGAAAAAAAGATGCAGAAGAGTGGTGTTGTGGGGGAAGAGGCCTAGGGACTACTTTGTAATCAACACTAAATTAAATTATCACAAACAAAGATTTATTTTTTCTTTAATAAAATTATGAGGTTACAATAAATAAGATCTAACATAATTCGTAGATGAAAGAATTTTTTAAGCATGTCAACGTAAGTTTGTTTATCTCATAGTGTATATAAAAAAATACTTGATTTAAAAAGACAAAATCTACTTTAAATGTGAGTTATATAATTGTCATTATTAGAATTAGGAATCTCAAATCAATCTAACTCAATCGGTCTTTATTTTTTCTTCTTTTGTAGATTTATATGTATGTTTGATTTTCTTAATCATTAATTTCTTTTAATATATTTTTATTTGTATTTCTAAATTAAATTTCAATGTTTTTAATTTTTTTATCAAATAGTTAAAAATAATCTTATAGCACAGTATAATTATTTATTATAAATCTAAAACAATACATATATGTTCAAACTTATTTATTTATTATAAATTTTAAGTATAACATAATTTATATATTAAAATATCTATTGGTTATAAAATTTTTATTATATAATAAGTATTTATTTTGTGTACTATTACACATGCTAAAATACTAGTTTGATAGGAGTAATAAAAATGATTATAATTTTCTTATAAAAAATGATTTGTTATATTAATAATTAACTGAGATTAGTTTGGTCGGGAAAAAAGAGATCAGACCAATTAAATTAAATAGGCTCCAATCAGGTTATTTTTTGAAAAAAAAATAGTTTTATTCAAACAAAACCAGTCTTACAAAACTCAAGTTGTTTGATTTGAGTTGGATTATCACATCACATAAAAAATAACTTTGTAAACATTGACCTCTTAGTGATAAAACAGTGATTTAAAATTAACATCGAAAAAATCTGAGTGAATTTAAAATTTAATGATTCAATTATTGACTTGATCGAACTAGTAATTACTATCTTTTATTACTTTTACTCGACACAAGCCAATTTTTAATTCTGGGTTGGGTTAGAATGTGAGTTTACTTGAATTAGTGCCTTAATCTTTAACTTTTAGATGTAGAATTGATCATTTGTTTTAAAATATTGATTAAGATTCAAAAAACTCAAATTAATTATTTATAAAGCTCTAAAATTATCAAAAAAAATTGTAATTATAATTTTTTAAAAAAATGCAAAAACTTTAGAATTTAAAATTAATAAGATAAATTCGAATTTAAAGTTTCAATTTGGGACGTTCCAATGCGATCCATTCATATTGTCACCTGCATTCTGCTACCCTTTGTCAATCTTTTATGGCTATGGAATAAATGCCATCAACACAAGAAAAGAAGACTAATAAATGGCCGTCAAATAATAATTAGGGAGTGAGGAACACGAGATTAAGACACCTATGTTGTTACGTGGACTTTTTCTTCAACAGAAGAGAGGGACAAAACAAACAAGAGATTAGGACCCTTCTTTGCGTTTGAGTTCGAAATGGATGCCCATTAGCACAAGGAAACAAGGCTATAGGATACCCAATTGCTTTGTGACTGGTGAGGAACACCAGACCAAGATTTGAAGGTTGCGTGGACATTTTCAACCACACAAGATATGGCACAAGGGAAACCCCTAATGGTGTTTGTTTCCAACTCCAACTATTTCAAACCAGTTGCTTGGATTGACTCAACGCTTTTATATCTGAAAGCTTGAACAAGTATGGCAAAAGAACTTGCATTGGGCCATTGTTCCTTATTAGGAGTATTTTTCTTAGTGAGCCTAAGAAATATCTATTATTTATTTTTTTACTTTGAGGTTCAAATTATTGAACGTTAAGGTTTTGACACAACTATTAAAAAATATAATTAAGAAAAAAAATGTTATGTATTAATAGTGTAAATTTTTTTTATATAATTGTTTAATTACAACTCATTATGTATGATAAATTTATTGACTTTTAAAATAATTACCTTAAAATAATTTAAACTGTGATTTATGATTGAATGATAGTATAAAACTACTACATAAACATTAAATTCTATAATTAATTTATCGAATTTTAAAGAAAACATTAGACAACTTTCTGATATACCCTTTATTTATCTAGTTAATGATTTATTTAGTCTTCCTATACATTATTCTTACTAAATATTGATTAAGGACAGTCTTAAAAATAATATTAATGTGTGTTGATTTTGAAAAATGACATATTTTAAAATAATCTTTTTCTTCTCAAATGTCATATAATCTAGAATGGAGGCTGTATTTGTTTTTATAAATATTATAAATATTTCATTTTATTTGTTTCATTTTGTAATGATTTGACAAAAATTATAAAATATTATTTCCATTGTAAATTTGTATATAAATTATGAATGAAACGAAAATATTAGTATTATATAAAGGAAGAATTTACATTTTATAGCATTTCATGATTTCTTCAATAGTTATGAATGAAGAAAATAGAGGATATAACGAGTAGTTTTTGAAAGAAAAAAAGTCATTTGGTGGGAAGAAAGGAAATAAAGAGTAAGAAAACAATAAAGAAGGAGGTTGAAAAAAAATAATTTTCTATTTTGCCATACTACATGAAGAACATTCATACTAAATTTTTGGTTGGTTAACACCGAGCATTAAATGTAAGGCATGTGGTGAAGGTTTGCAAAAATAAAGTGAACCAACATGGACCGTAAGTCTAAGTTGTTGAGTATAAAGAATAAAATAAGAAACATTTATTTGCCGCTACTTGTTATTCTAGAAGCAATAATAAAGAGGTTATAGTTTATAAACAATGAGTGCACAAATCATGACTCAAAATAGTTTTTTCAAGGAATTGAGTAAGTCTTATTTACCCCCAAAGTCACCACTAGGAACGAAGAAAGTGTACGATGTAAAAAAATAAATAAGTTGTTGGTATTGAAACTTCCTAAAGTACTACATATATTTCAGATGTTTTATTTGTGCATGAGATAAATCATTTTTTTAGTGTGAGACAAATGTTAGAAATGAAATACTCCTCGTGTTTTAAATATATGAGCTGCCCCATATTTAATCCTTCTGGATATGAGCTAATGTCCGTTAAATGAGACATAAATATTTTCCCTTAGAATGGAAGAAAAAAAATCACGTATGTTTTTTTAATGTTGTTTAAAAGAAAGTTGCATTGTGAATTTTAAAAATGTGTCACTTGTGGGGGGTATGATCAGAATCAGAGGTGAGATTCAAATGGATCCACAACAAAAGTTTCTAAGGAAAGGTTGGCCATCTTTTGGCGACAACAAACTCGAGGAGAAGAAGGAGAGCAAGGTTTTGAAGTTTTATGTGGAATTTGTTTTCATGGGTCATGGAAGTTGCAACAATCATGTTAATTGCTTTGAGAAATACAGAAGGTAAATCTCTTAATTGACAAGACATGGTTGGGATTAACATTCTCCATCTTATCAAGTCAACAATAAATTTCGTTAGAGGAGAACAATGTTGGTAATGATATAGTAGTTGTCATGGCTCATCTAGCGTCTAAAGCTAAAGTCCTTCGAGATAAAAATAAAAAATAAAAATTGGATTAAGACAATTGTAATCATTCTTGTTCCGGGTGATGTAATTTCTATTAAGCTAGGGGATCTTATCACCACAGATGCTCTCATCTACTAGAAGGTGATCCACCAAATATGTGAGAGTAATAATAGTTCAAATCAAAGCTTGGGGTATTAAAGAAAAATCTCAAGGAGTGTGGGAAATTGAGATTTTTGCAACTGTCAAATTAAAATATTAAAGTTTTTGCATTTTTTTCCTTTTCCTTGTAAGTTTGATTAAAGGTTGCTTTTGTTCAGAAAAAAAGCTAGATATAATTAAGGGTGTATATATAAATTTATTGTTTTAAAACTTTGATATTTTTAATTTTTGACACTTTTTTTTTTACTTCCATGTATTTTTTTTTACACTCTCTTTTCCTATCATATCACTTATTACATTGACTATTTTTCTCCCTCTCCTAACCATGTCTTACTCAATAAGGTGTATACACATTAAATTGGTGTCAATTTTTACTTTCCTTTTCAAAGCAATAAGACCAATTACCACATACAAGCTACTATTGTCAACTACGTAATGTATCATGTCTTGTGCAAATTCCCTTCAAATTCATCTTACATGGCTTCTTTCCCCCTCCTCCTTTCAAATTAATAAGGAATAGAAGATCAACCAGAGTGTAAGATGTGAGAAACACAAATTCCATCTTAAAGTAAATAGCATATTCTAATTCTCTGCATTACACATACAGGACAAAGGTGCTATGCAAATGTATTAATTGGTCCATGCATATGAATGGTGCACAAAATCTAGTTATCTAGAGGCTAAGAGGTTGTTCCACTTTTCAATCTCCTCTTCCTTATATAGTTTTCTGATTCCACCGAACCAGCGAAGCCGAAATGTAGAACCCTGTTCCACATTTACGTTTCTATTCAACATTGCTCTTCTCATTCTATTCTCGGGCTGATATTGTTTGAACTCCACTACCAACGAATCTTCAACAATGCAGCAATAAAATTTCATATTAGACCCGTCTAAAGCAATAAAATAAACTTGTCAAGTATATAAGCAAGATATCTATCCTTGAATTAAAATGAAATCTCATTTGTACACATAAAGGGACTGGATTCGATACCCTTAAGTAAGGTCTCGAATTTAAGTTTCGTGGATGAAAAAAACATAATCAGAAAGATAGAATTTCATTAAAAATTATCAGTCAGATTTTTCGATAGGAATTAGTCACAACAAAATCGATGAATATTCATACCAATAACATGATAAAAAAAAAAGTAAAATCTTACCACTATATTGGCAATGGCAATGATTTACATTCTGGTTGCATGTTTCCAAATGACCAATTACAGCATACCACCAATCTATAGCTCATTCAAAAGAGAAGTAAATAAATTAATTACACAAATGATTAAGTACTATTTGATTATTTGCTAATCAATGTCAAATTCTAGATATAATGTTATAATAAATAAGAAATGATGTAAAATGGAACATATTCTCTTACTATAAGGGGATTCTTTGCGTCTTCTAATCTGAATCTCAATATGATCTCCTGGTTTCAAATCATTCATAGAGTTAGACATATAAAAAGTCATTGGAGATGTTTCAGCTGGTGCTAATCTCAACCTATCCCGCTGAATATTTCCCTCAATCATTCGCCATCCACCAGTTGGAGACCTGTAAAATATAAAGCATATATGATATGATATATGCCATAATCAGAACAACATATTAAGCTATCATTGTATTGCGTTTAGACTTTTCTTTACGAGGAGTGCTAGGAACACACTCAGAAAAGAAAACGTGAGTCAGAAAGTGTGTTCTTAGCATTTCTCTTCTTTTATATATGTCCAATTAAGTTGTGTGTTGAAGAACAACATAATTATTGACTTGTGCTCCAAATTAAACCAACATCAGACAAAACTTGGAATAATGGGGGATCATTAATTATTGTTCTCAAGGAGTGAAACTATACCTTGACTTGAAGGTGTCCGTTCTAGAGTCATAGCTGACAATAGCATCATAACAGAATAGATTTGTAATCTACAACCAAATTAAGTTATACATGATTTAACTATAGGTTAAAGCAAGGGATAAAATTATAAAAATTAGAATAGTAGCAATTAATCATTAACTAGTGTTACCTTGAACACTTGAACAGGAAACCAAAAAAGGCCACTCTCAAGAGAGATATACAAAGCCATTTTTGAACAATTTTTAAACAAACTAATCAAGTCAATGAAATTTTCCAAATAAGAATGAAAGATAAGGAAAGGCCAAACACCACTGAAAGATCCATAGGATCCACTCTGATTCTGCTTTAACAACAAGAAGCTTTGTGTGTTTATCTTTGTTGTGTGCAACTGCCACTCTTGGTGAGCAACATCACCAAGTAGCCTACCCCATTTGTGCTTGATTTTTTTCTCCCACAAAGCATCACTTCTGATTCTATCCCTCAAACTGGTACACACTTGTGCCACTCTGCACAAATCCTGTGGTGGAAGGCACTCAAGAATGCAATCCAAGGTCCACTCAGGCAAATCTAAGAGAGAAGATACTTTGCAATCTTTTTGCTTATCCAGTTTTGATGTATAATTCTTCTCAGATGACATTATAATTTGTTGAAACCTTAAAGGCTACAGATACCAAGATAATTGCATAAAAAAAAAAAAAAAGATACCAAGATAGTTTGAAAGGATTTTGCAGCTTCAACCATACAAACCCAAAACTGGAAGAAAGGAAGCAATAAAGTTTCGCTGATTAACATAGCTTTGGCAAGTCAAATTATGTCATTGTCTACATTAAGAATTAACGCCTTAATTTAGTTCATAAATTGTCACTTTTGTCTTAATGCAAAAATAATTTAGTTTCTAAAAGAATATTTTTTATTAATATAGTCCAAAATACAAAAAATGCGTAAAAAAGATCCTATTATTAGATGTGGAACATTAACTTTATCATCCTGTATTTCTGCGTCTAATAGTTCCCCATATTAAATGTCAATTTGATTCTCGAAATAGATGAATAAATTAAAGTTAATGAAGTTCCCCACACTTAATGACACATTTTTATGTACTTTTTACATTTTTAATGATTATTCCAGAATTTTTGTTTTTTCATGAATTAAATTATCACTATTTTACACTTTGACAAAAGTATCATTTGCCCTTAATTTAGTCCTTATCTATGAAGCTTTATTAAAAAATTTAAAAATATTTAGTAAAGATGTATTGAAATTGCTATAAATATCAAATCAGTTAAAAATATTTAACAAAAAATCTTTAAAATAACAAGAGAAAATATCTAAAATAAAATATATTAAAAATAGCATATAACTTTAAATATACATGTTATGGGAATTTATCAAAACTTGGAAAGGATTAAGAGTGTTTTTTTTGGTTATTTTGTGATATAAGTATTTAGGTAAGTGTTGAAAATAGTTTATGAAAATAACTTATGATATGTTCATAAACTATTTACAGTTTTTTAAATAAATTCTATATAATAGTTTATGAAAATGATTTATTTCTATTTTTTCTTCGATTATAATTAAACATAAGAGTCAAGAAGTTAATTTTTTTATAAAATAAAAAGCTAATTTTTGAAGTGTACAAGACTTGGTCAGGAATATAGACACCTTGGAATGCACCGTTACATGTTTTCGATGACTTCTGCGTCATTTTTCATTGTTTTATTCATCCAACATTCCAGTTATGGACTCTTGGTTGTTGATCTTTAGCATAAGGGCGGTTACGTAATACTAACATGGGAAGTTTTTTTCTTTTTTCTTTTTGGTGAAAAGGGAAGTTTAATAATTAATCTTTTGGGGGTTAGAGTAAACAAGTCTATCTTAATAATTAGATAGATAGCTAGATAGTTCAAACTAAAATTGGCTTTTTTATTTTTCTTTTTTTAGCTGTCCGGGTGTTATTTATTTAGTTTGTATTAATATTTAATTTTGTGATTCAATTAAAATGTATGATTTTTAAAGGAGGGAACAACTAGAGAAGGGACAAAGGAGGGAACAACTAGAGAAAGGACAGCAGAAAAATCAAGTTCGTCAATATTTTGAGAGTGTTACTAAATTTTAGATTTTCTGGAAGAGTTTTTATAATTAAAGAATGTATTCCATAACTTTCTCCTAAGATCAAATCGGGCATTAACTCACGCCAACATATATGAAGTTGAATGAAAATGAGTTTTAGTTTTTTAGGTAGAAAGAAAGATCTAATTATTTCACCGAAACAAAGGTAGAAAAAAGATCAAGGCCTTTTATGTTTGAGGTAACAGATTGCCAACTTTAATATGACATCATGAAAACAACATAGTTTCGCACAAGAAAATAAGGATAGGTTTTTACTCTTATCTTTTTCTCCTTGTCATTGTCTGATACATGATGTTGACCTTGAATACTCTTTAGAAAATAAAATGATGCTCAATTTAATTATCCTTTGGCCACCTTACTGAGGCAACTAATCTCAATTTGGCATAAGGCCTATTTTCAAATATTTTCTCAGACTTAATTTTCGGAATCACAGTCGTTACCTGTGTCGTCTTCTATACCCTCCATTAAAGACTCTGGCCATTGTTGTTGGTTACTTCCACTATAGCCAGTGCAACAACGATTTTGCTAATTACAACTTACCAACTGATCAATATGTAACAAATTCTATTTTGGCACACTTAGGTTTGTGATATGATTAGTTACTTTAGCTGTCATTGGTGATTTTAGTGCATGTTAAAATAGAATTGCAGTAATAAATTATCTCTCTTATTAGGATTACTTAAAATAAAAATTGCGAGAGTGCGCAATGGTAGTAGAATCAGGTGTCGGAGTTTAAATATGAAAGTAAAATCTCAAAAAGTTGAACAACATAAAAGAGAAACATCTATAAACTTGATGTCTTAAGATTTTGGATTGAAGGTGATAACGTGCTTTTAGGGGAGAAGTACAAACTTAATGCTGAAAAATTTTCCAAGTTTTATGATTAAATGAATTCAAATTACATTTGCCTTGATAAATACTACTGGTACATATACATTTGTCCGAGTGAAGATATATTCTTGTGAATCCAAAAGTTGGATACAACAGATTTTTGTTTGAACAGCAGCGAAGGTATATCAGAAAAGTTGAAGGAGCATCTGAAAGTACATATAGTTTGTCACAATCACAATTATATACAAAGTGGCAAGTAAAAAGAATTAGTATTAACGTGGACATCATTTAATTTATTAATTAGATCAGAAATATATGTGTATCTTATAATTTAATACTTTTCTTGCTAAGACATCCGACGTGAATCAAATGAGAAAATCCCAAGGAATCCATTTTATGAATCCTTATATGAATTTTAGATTTCAATTATTTTACTCTCTATATATAAACTAAGTCAATATGCCATATAAGGAGGATAGTATGGTTATTCCAGGGTTTTCAACTTATCATTAATTTCTTTAAATTGTGAGATATTTTAATTCTGCAGATTAGCACTTGGTTTTACTTGATAGATCATTATGCACTTTTATTAATAAGAGAATGAAAGTTTTCAAGATATAAAGCTCAATGTGCATGACAAGTATAAGTGCTCTCTTTTGTAAGACTTAACAACAATCATTTTCACTAACAAATTAACAATTAATATTAAATTTTTTAAAAAAAACAAAAACTTAAGAACAATTCTGTAAAAGTGAATAAATAATAATATCATCAAGCAAGAAAAAAAAAGAGACTTTTAATTTTTTTTTCCCGATGAATTGGAGACCTGGAATGTGTTCCAAGTAAAATAAGTTAAGAAAATAATAGGAAAAAAAAATTTAAATATAATTTTAGTGCATATAAATAAGTTTTCACTTTTAGAGCCATCCTACAACTCAAATTGGATTCTTATTTTACTTTTTGTGGCCTTTAATTCCCATCTTATATTTAAGAACACTTATTACAATGAGTTTAATGATATAAAATAGTTTTATATCATTATTGAATCACTATCACTATTAATATGATTTTTAAAATAATTATCATAAAAATAAATAATTTTATCATATATAATAAATTGTGACAGAAAAACGATGAGTTTTTACATTGTCAATCAATATATAATCATTTTTCTCTATTACATCTTAGTTGCTCAAAGTGAATGTGGGTTCTTAACTTATTTTTTTGTGGGTTCGATCTATTTTCTTTTTTCTTTTTTTCATCCCAGTTCTTCGGGTTGTTCTATAAGAATTGTTTCTCCAACATGCAAGATAACTCACTCTTATCAGACAAGAGAACTCGGCAAGAACTATTTTTAGTTATAAAATTAAAGAACTACCATAATAAGCACAAAATACACAAATTACAGAAACTAAAATAAGTTAACAAATATGGTTGGAAATTAGTTAGATTTAGAATAGAGTAGACTTTATAAGATTTGAACACAGAATTTTTTTTGGTTACAAAGCTGAATTGAAATTTGAAAATGAGAACATATAATGACAACGATTCTGATTTCCAATTAGTATTATTTTCTCCAATAGCTACATCTACCATATGTACGTATGATCTCATTTATTCACCTGGTTTTAGTAACCAACAAAACAAGACAATTTAGAATTTTATATTTACCTTAGTAACAACTTCAATTGTAGTTAGCGGAATCAGACTCCCCCCCTTGGTGGTCGTGGCATGGCTCCACTCCGACATATATAAGACGTGTTCTGAATAAAGTGAGTTATGCAAATATTTGTTATGCTAAACTAAACTACCAATCATTAAAAAAACAAATGTGTTAATTAAAAATATAATAAATCAATATTTTTAACATGTATATTATGTTTTAAATGTACAAAGAATAATTTATATTATAGTATAATATTATTTTTAATTATTGATAATTAATTTTAAAAAATTATTAGAATTTAATATAAAAATAAAATGAAGGAGATAAATAATTAAGAAAAATAAGTATACATATAAAGATGAAAGGAGAGTGATTTGAGATGACTAAGAAAAAATAAAAATAAATACTACTCAAAATATAAGATTAAGATAAATAATTTAGTTTAATGAGTGAAAATAATTTTTAAAAATGATCTATTTCATGAATAACTCATAAAAAGGTTCTTCAATGTGCATTTAAATTTGTAGCATATGAATAGGTAGATACTTTTTTGGTAAAGAAGAGTAGGTATATACGAAATCCTGAAAATAATTATATTATTTTCGCCATATGTTTCGTCTTTCTTCGTGTACTCTTACAATATCTTCCCCAACAAAATATATATGAATAATATATAGTGTTGCACAAGTAAGCCCACTTGAACAAGGATGAAGTTCCTCTCTGTTGAGGGATATATTATGAATCTTTTAAGATAATAAAATTGCTTGATAATAATTTATTAAAGGTTAAATTATAATTTTAATCTCTTATAATTTTAAATTTATTATTTTTAAATCAAGACATTTAATTTTCTAGTAAAAAAATAAAATATATCTTAAACAAAATTGAACTTACTTCTATTTATTCATAAACAAGATAATAAACCGTGAACATACTTATTTTATTTAGTTAAGTATATTAAAATTATTTTTTATGTATCTTTAGTTAAGAGTTATTAGTTTTTCTTTCAAATTATCAAAATTTATAAATTAAAAAATATTTAATATATAAATATTTTTTAATTTTATTTTATATAATTTTAAATGCTTTAATTTTAAAAATTATATTTTTTATTTTTATTTTACCAATTTATACGTAAATTTCATAAATTAATACGTAAATTATTTATATATTTTTTTTTTGTAAATTGATTTTCATATACAAATTATTTTTACTCTAATTATTTACATAAAATTAAAAATATTAATATTATACATTTTAAATTTATAAATTTTGATAATTTTAAAAAATTAATAAGTCAATTAATTATTCCTATAAGTCAATTAATTGTAATTATTCATATTAATATTATACATTTTAAATCTAAAAAATTACAATTTAGCCTTGACTAAAAAGATATATGATAAAAAATTAAGTATTTGTATAAGTCAATTAATTGTAGTTATTTATTAATAATCTATTAGGAGGATCAAAATTATTAATTTATAAAATTAGAAGATGAAATGTTATAATTAAAATCTAGGGAATCATAGATTTGAAAAACTAAAGGACTAAAATCACAAATTAGCCTAATTTTTTTTTTTAGCCACTCAAATTGGCAAAATAGTTTTTCTTTGTTCATATGCAGTAAAATACTACCACAAATTATGCCTCTAAACATTAAAAAATCAGTGAGGAGAATTAAAAAAATATTTCGTGAATTTGATGAACTTAAAGAAGTAAATTCTATTTTTGGAGAAGTTAAAAAGACTAATCACAAAATTTAAAAGAATAAAAATATATTTAAATCATTATAATTTTAGCGGTCAGAATTTACCAATCAATATTTAATGATGCAATTTATCATGCATTCTTGGTAACCAAAAGATGATTGATATTAGGTCCAACACAAAATTAGACCTAAAACAGAAATTGATAAAAACTTTGTTTACTTCAAAGAAAAGTATAATATATGAGACATTTTATTTAATATGTGTAACTTTTTTACTTTAAAAAACTAATAACAAATATTAATAAATCTAAAGTTTAAGTTTTAGTTATTTTACTCTTGTTCCGGCCATGCCCCGTGACAAGATATTCTCCCATCTTTGAATCTCCTCCTCACTATAAAGCTTTCTAATTCCTCCATAGCATCCAGTTGATTCTTCACATTGATCCCCATTTTTTAGCAGCTTTACTCGTCTCATTCTAGATCCAAGAGGGTATTGCTCGAACTCCACGATCAGTGTCTCTGTCAGGAAAGCAAATTAAATTATATGCAACAGGTATTCATCAAAAGAATTTAACTAATTAGAATAGAAACTGTTCTGATTTAATTTGGAAAGGGAATGCACAAATCAGCTATAGGTTTATATTGCGGTGAACCAATTTTAAAAAGGACATGGTTGATTTTATATCTAACACACTCCAATTAACATGCCATGTTACTAGGGTTAAATTTCCAGGTTTCCAAACTAACATGCTAAAGTCATACAAGATTGACCAACATATTTTTTATCTAAATGAAATTAGACTCAAGATTCCACAAATAAAAATTTAGGTTTGAGTCTTGTAATAAAATAAAAAGTGATTTATAGAAGAGATTCTATTAACACTGATCAGCTAGTTTTTTTTAATAAAAATTAATCATCACAAAAAATCAGACCTCCTTACGTTACATTAGTAATATGATTAAAATAAAAGATAGACACAATTTTAGAAGCAATAAGTCTTGTCATTATGGAGTTATAATTCAGCTTCCAGATCCACATATGGCAGAGAAAGTTAATTGTGGTCTAGAACATGGGTTATTTTCATGGTTAAATGGAAAGAATAATTATCCGAATTTGAATCATCAAATTAAGCATTCAGTTGAACACGATAACAGTGACACATGCTAGTAAAATGGTGCAAAAGAGATTTCTCACCAGAGTAACGACAGCGGCAGAAGTTTTCGTTTTCATTACATGATTCCATGTGACCAATAACAGCATACCACCAATCTGCAACCCATTCATATAGGCATTACGTAATAGTAATTGATAAAACTTGGTGGCTGGAGAGAATAAAATTCAATTGACATTAAATAATAAGAGAAGAATATAAATAATGATATGTATACCGAAGAGAAAAGTACGTAATTGCAATGGAGTCATGTTTAATTTGGGATAATGTTTGGTCAATTTCTTTTATAACATGAAAGTTATTGTAAAGAGTAACAAAATTAAGTATTTGGTTCAAATAGAACTCAGCTTGATTTTCTTAAATAAAGTATTTACTTTAAGTTAATCTTAATTGTAATGAAAAAATTGATTAAAAAAATATATTATTAAAAGTGATTAATCAAAGTTTTTCAGCATAAAATCAATAAATATTTTACATTTATAACATATAATTATCCAAACAAGCTATTCTAAAGATAAGAATTTTAAAATTTAAAGTTATTCAATCATTTTAATTATTGATAGACACATCTTCATTCTAAATATTTTATTATTTTTTATTACATCATATTGCCCCACTGTATCTAAACTTTTTCCACTTTTTATAACTAGGTGCTATCAAGGATATTCATTGGATTTAAGCAAAATAATTATAATTGGTTTGCCTCAAATTTAACTTTTTCTTAACTCAAACCAACTCAGTGACATGATTAAACAGAAAATTTCAAATTTCATATTAATTAGAGATATAATATCAAAATAAAATATATAAATAAGAAAAATTATTATATTATCAGTCAATTTTATAAAGTTAAGAAAATTAATCTCATTAAATTTTAAAAAACCATATAATTAAAGTATAAATATGAAGTGAAATTTCACATCTACAGAAATAAAAAATTTAAACAGATAAAGATAAAATCTGTAAATATGGGTTTTAAAATTTTAAATTAAAATATGATATCTAGTTAATTTATCTTTTTTTATAAATATTGTACCTCATACAATCCAAATTATGATATATAGTATATATTGTACATAAACCAACCATAAGGAATATCTCTACTTGACTTCCATTGGAGCTCAATATGATCTCCTGGTTTTAAGTCTTGTAAGCAATCAGAGACGTATCTAACAGATGGAAGGGTATCAACTGGGGGAGCTCTCAGCTTATCCCATTGGATGTTGTTCCCCATTATTTTCCAGCCTGCATTTTGTTGTCTACAATAAAATAGTTCATTATGTCATAAGGTATCATACGCAAATTAACTTATATATAAAGTCACTCATGTTAAAAAAAATTTATTTTATTAAATCATCTCATTTACTCGAGAAACAATTATTCAGTATTTTGAATTAAGATATTTCTCTCTCCTTCTGCCTTTACCTTGCTTGAAAGTTATCAGTTTTGGAATCATATCTAACTAAGGCGTCACGAAAATACAATCCCTGAAATAAAAAACGTTTCATAATAAGAATTTATTAATGGAAAAACATAACCCATGAACTAATTAGAAAGGGTGTACCCTGTAGATTTGAGCTGGAAACCAGAAATTGCCATTCTCTAGAGAGAAATACAAAGCCATCATGAAGCTATTTGCCAATGATGAGGAATTAAGATAACTACAATCTTCAAGATATGACCTGAGGTATAACATAGGCCAAGTACCACTGAAAGGTCCCATTGATCCATTTTGATTGTTGTGTTGATTCAATTGGTTAATTCCTTTCTCCTTTGGTGTTGTGATGTGCCATAGCCACTCCTTGTAAGCAACATCACCAATGACTCCACCCCATTTTTGCTTCATGTGGAGTTCCCACAAAGGATCACTTCGACATCTATCCCTTAAAAAAGTACACACTTCAGACATCCTAGTGAGATCCATTGGTGAAAGAAGCTTTAGAATGCAATCCAATATGGGATATGGCAAATTCAAGAGAGACATGTGGTATGGTCAAAGAAGGGTGAATATTAGATAGTAGCTAGGGTACTACTCTTTTTGTGCTTCTATTAGATATATGAATGAAAGGAGAAGATAAGGTCAAAGTTCTGGAAAAGGAATTGTGGAAACCTTTAATTATTTGCTTGTTATCGAAGCATTTAAAGTTATGGTCTTACTTTTGTTTTCCTCAAGTATTATTATTATTTGTTGTCAATTCTCACTAAAGAGACATTTTTTCTCGTTGCTTACGTGATGATCTATGTCAAATATATTGTTTCTATCTGACCATACCGTGCCGGCTATATATTTCCTATGTGTGGCATGTCGTATTTTAAGCTAAGAGTTATATATTATATATTCAGATTCAATTTTAGTTACTTGAGAAGAACAAATTAAATAAACTTCACTGTACAACTCAAAAAAATAACCTTACAATTAGAAATTAAATAAAATTTTAAAAAGTAACAACATAAAAAATTCACCAATATCTATACACATGAAAATAATAGTTATAAACAATGATAACCTCCAACATAGGTTAAAGTTTTAACGATGAAAATACTTTTTATATCAGTTAAAATTAGACTAAAATATATTTATGATTCTTAATAAATATTTAAATTTTGTGTTATCTCACATTCAATGTAATTATAACTGAAAAAAATTGTTTCATTTATGAAAATGTTATCTCACATTTTTTTTAACATTGATTCTCATATAATTAATTTAAAATGAGTGGCAGAATATATTGTTTTCCACTGGTGTATGTTATTTATATATATATATATATATATATATATATATATATATATATATATATATATATATATATATATATTAAAAAATAAGTAAAAGTTTTTTTTTCACTTAACATATCAAAACGTATAAAATATCTATTTTTCTGTGTCTATCTAGGAAAAGTTGCATAGGAAACCAGGAAATCAGATTCCCCAGGTTACGTCAAAAACAACATAAAGTTGACTTTTTTCATTTTTACAGTAGATTTCAACATTCTCCACTGGTGGATTAAAATAAAAGTTTTAATATATTAAAATTTTAAGATAATAATTTTTTTATTAAAAATCAGGACCTAAACTCTATTAAAAGGAAAATTGAGTTTTTTTTTCAATTTTTTTTATTAGGACATGTGTCATTTATAAGAATAAATTTATTTGGGATATACAATATTTCTCATTGGTGTAAACTAAATGTGAAACTATCATAAGTCTTATTTTTATTATTATGATGAACGAAATAAAAATAAAAAATATTTAATAATTATAACTCTTCGGGAATAAAATAATATTTAAAAGATAAAATATCTCATGAAAAAGTACTTATATAAAAGGATCATGGTCCTCAAAGTTATATGCATCAATTTTTTTTTTAACATATCATCATTAGGGAATATCAAGAGAGATTTGTGCATAAAGACTTGAAAGATTATAAAGTTCAATTTTTTCTTCTTCAAATAATATGTCATCCAAGAACACGGAAACGCTTTAGTCTTTCTTTTTATATTCCTGACGTACAAGTTCATGTATGGTATTTATCATAATAATCTAAGTTCGCATATCCCATTTTCCAACATCAAGAGTTTCTCCCACCTTTGTATCTCCTCATTGTGAAGCTTTCTAATTCCTCCATAGCACCCTGTTGGTTCTTCACATTGTTCCCCATTTTTTAGTAGCCTTTCTCATCTCATTCTAGATCTAAGAGGGTATTGCTTGAACTCAACGATCAGTGACTGTCAGGAAAGCAAATTAAATTACAGGCAAGTTATTCATGGTCCAAAGAATTTAATTAATAAGATTAGCAACTGCTCAGATTTAATTTGGAAAAGGGAGGTCACAAATCAGCTATAAGCCTATATTTTCATGAACCAATTATTTATAAGGACATGAGTATGGTTTTATATCTACAACACTTCAATTAACATGCCATATTAGGGCTAAATTTCCAGGTTCCCAAACTAACATGCTAAAGTCAGAAAAAATTGACTAACGTATTGATATTAAACTTAAAAGAAGGATTCAAGTCCAGGTTGGAATCTTATGATAAAAACGACTTAATTTCAGAAAGAATATTTCATTAAAAGTGGTAACTAAATCTAGTAGATGTTAATTGTGGACAAAATTTAACAGATACTTTATATTAATTAAAGATATTAGTGATTCACTGATTTAAATTGGATTGAATTTAATTTAATTTTCAATTCAACCCAATTATAAATGTAATCATTGGGGTTTATTTTTTTATTTTTCAGCAACCCAACCCAATCCGGCCCAATTTCAATTGGGTTGGTTGAGTCATGAAAATAATGGTGTAATACAAGTCAAATCAATAGTAAAAAATTTCTCACGAGAGTAACATCGGCAAAAGTTCCCATTTTCATTACAGATTCCATGTGACCAATAACAGCATACCACCACTCTGCAACCCATTCATTTGAGCATTACTTGGTGGTAATTGAAAAGGCTTGGTTAACAAAATGGTAAATAGTCATTTTTATCTCTAGATATGTAGAGTATTCATAAATTTATTTCTGAAAGATAAAAATTTAAATTTTATTTTTTGAAGGTGAAAAAAGTACAACAATCATATACATCCTTTAATTTTCATCCGTTATCATTAGTTATCATTAATGAAAGAGTTTACATGACACATTTAGGAACAAATTTGTCGGTGCACTACACATTCAATGATGAAAATGATTATTTATCCAAAATATAATTTAATCTTCATCTCCTCCCTCTCCATTTTTTAATTGTTGCAAGCATAACATTATAATAAACACTTAAAAAAATAAAAAAATAAATATAAATTAGAACAAACATAATAATAAATATAATATTGATTAATAAACACAATCTAGTTATTGCTTTGAAATCTCTAATGTGACACTACCTTACCTAAAATATGATACTCAAACAAAAATACACAATCATTACGTTAATCCTTTAAAAAAATGAAATTCAACTTGATTTTGTCATTACCTAATATTGTCACAATATAAATTTTAAAACAACAGATATATTGTGCTTATTATTATGTTTGTTCTAACTTTTATTTGTTTTTTTTAAGTGTTTATTGTAATGTTATGCTTGTAATGATTAAAAAAGGAGAAAAACGAAGATTACATTATATTTTGGATAAATAGTCATTTTTGTCTCTGAATGTATAGAGCGCTAATTCGTCATTGAATGTGTTACGTAAACTCTTTCCGGATGAAAGTTAACGGACAAATGAATTTGTCGTATTTTTTTTTTCACTTTCGATGACTAAAATTTGAATTTTCATCTTTCAAAAATAAATTTGTCAATGCTCTATACATTCAGAAATAAAAATGACTATTTACTCATAAGAAAATTTTGATAAAGAAAATAGAATTCAATTGAAATTAAATAATAAGATATATATATATATATATATATATATATATATATATATATATATATATATATATATATTACTTTTTTTCCTCTTTCTATCACTAGGTGCTATCAAAGGTGTTCTTCAGATCGAATTGACATGGTGATGGGTGAATCCAACAATTTAAGTAAAATCAATTTAAAATTGGTAAGGTTATTGGATCTATCTTTTTCATACTAAACTAACCCAATGACTGAGTAACAATTATTTAGCTTTTACATTAATATATTTTATACTCCAATAAAAAAACTGTTTGAGCCAAATTCACCATTCAAAGAAAAGAATATAATTCATATATAGATAGATAGAGGGATAAGATCAAAGTTCTTGAAAAGGAAATGCAAAAGCATTTAATTTGCATGTTTCGAAGCATTTAAATGTTTCTCACTTACCATGCCGGGTCGGCTATTCCTATGTGGTGAGTTCAGATTAAATTTGAGTTTCTTGAGAGGGACAAAATATTTCTCTGTTTTTATATACGAATATGGACTGCACAAGATTGAACCCAACCTATTTTTTTTTTTAATCAATGTTGTCCTCAACCGTGGCGGAGCTTGACCAACAATTTTGGAGGGGATAAAATAATTAAATTTATAATATATAAGTTAAATGTAACAATTTTTTTAGCAAATTTACATGAGTAAGGTAATTTTTTTAAGAAATTACATTAATAGATTTTGAAAATATTACACCTTATGGCTAAGTCGTGTATTAAAACACAACTTTAAAACTGTAATTAAAAAAAAAATATATAAAGTCGTGTTTTGAATCATAACTTCAAACATTTTATATTTTTTTTAAAAAAATACTGAAGCCGTGTTTTAGATCAAGACTTCAAATACTTTTTTTTTCTTTTTTTAAATTACGATGTTCTAAAGTCGTATTTTAAAAAACAACATCTTTATATGATGTCGTGTTTTAAAACACAATTACCAGTAATATTTTCAAAAAATCTATCCATTCCTGTAATTTTCTTAAAAAATTATCCCACTTCTACAAATTTGAAAATTTTTATAATATTATCTGTTATGGATAATTTTAACTTATTAATGATTTTATATAATATTAATTATTTTTTAATTAGTTTTTTTTATGATATTTGTATATCTTATTTTACTCTATTAATATCGCTCTTCAGTCTTTTATTACTTTTATAACCTTGTATGCTACTAAATTAAAAAATAGAGAATTTTATGTTTAAATTATTTTTGAAAAACTCCTGCAAGAAAAATTAAGATATTTTATACAAAAAAAAATTGGTGGAAGAATACAGAGAAAGTATTTCAAAATTTCAATGGATTTTTTTAAAAAAATTAATCATATTTTTGTCATAATTATAGCAAAATTTGAAGAAAAAATTCGTAAGAAATCATAAAATTTATATAAACAAAATTGCATTAAAATATTGCAACAAAAATCTGCAAAAAAGAAAAAATTGCAAGTTATATTGTATAAACTTTCCTATACAAAATGAGAATATAAAAGTCTTAAAAATAAGTTTGGAAAATGAAAAAAAAAATGTTATAAAAATACAATTATCTAATGGAAAAGTTCATGTATTAAAAGTATTATTAATTTGTAAAATTAGCCACAAGTACTAATGTTATTAAAAGCAAAAAATTAAAATGTAATATTAACGTAAATTATCTATAATGATAATAATAATAATAATAATAGCTAAAGATCATTTTCAATTATAGTGTTACTATATCTTCATTCAATGACTAAAATTATTAATAATTAATAAATAACTTTAAATAGTTTAAAATTAATATAGAAAGTTTTGTTGAAAACTATTTATTAAAATATAGATAATTTTTCATATATATAATTTAAAAATATTATAATTTTTATTAAAAGAAATTAACATATAAATTGTGAAAAGTATGGGGGCTCGTTAGGATAAAGAGACTGATTAACAGCTCACTACATCAACTGCATATATCATTCATGTAATTTTTATAAACATTTTTTCAAAATAGGTATGTTACAAATTAAAATAATTATTGGCATGTGTCTATTACGACAATAGACTCGGTTAAATCAAGAATTTGAGCACATGAACATTAGTTCATTTCAATGATGTTCGCTTTAACATCGATTTAAAACGGATGTTAAAGATTTTTTTAACCGGGTGTTAAAAGTGTTTTTTTAGGACTGCAACATATAAATATTGTGTACTCTACCTCTAACCTTTAAACACACATTGTTGCAGACTCTATTGTACACCCCCAAACCATTCCAAAATTGACCCACCACATAAGTAGAGACATTTACTTAGAACCAAATTAATTTTTGCAACATTGCCTCTATCACCCATGATGTAAATTAAAAGACTATGATGAATTGGATCAAACAAAGACAATAATTTATAAAACTATCCCCAGTTGATATACGAACATCGACACTTTGTTGAAACTTAACATATATCTTCACATTGTATTTTCTATTTTCTCCATGTTGCTAGAACTGTTCATTTACAGGTGTTGTATCCGACAAATTAAAACGTGGTTCTTCAATTTCAATACTTCGATATTATATCTCAACTCATAAGTCATATCTTAAAAATTAATTAACAGAATTTTTATTTCATTAAATTATTAAAATATGTTTATACAATTTCAATGTAAAACTTAATTTATTTAATTAAAATAATTAATTTTAATATGTTTATAAATTATATATAGATATAAATTTTAATCAATATAATTTTTATATATGAAATTATTAAAACTAATTTTACGGTGAAAATAAGTTAATTAAGTTATTACTAATTTTAATATAATATAAATAATAACTTATTGTTACGCAATACTATACATGTGAATATATTAAATATTTTGAACAAGATTTAAACATCAAATAATCTTTTATTAATTACATAATATTCTTAAGGACTGATAAAAAAATATATATAATATTTTTAAGAACCCATTTCATCAAACAAATTGAGTCAACTTTCTTTTATATTATCTATGAGCTTGCATGTTAATTTTATATATATACTCTATATTAAGATCGAAAATTTTGATTTACCTGAACAACAAACAACAAATGTAGTTATGCCAGGAAACGGACTCCTCGTGCTATTCCTCTGATCCGACGAATACGCGCCGCCTGTATAAGGTGAGTAATGGAAATATTTTTTTAGTCCTTAGTTTTTTTTGTTTTTGCATTGATATTAAAATTTAAAATCTTTCTGTATTCAATATATTTTTAATGTGAAATCATGAAAATTATATTATTTAATTTTATCACAATACCGTGTAATTCTCCTTTCTTCATGTACTGTTATATTCTCTTCGCCTATCTATACGTGTATATAGTAGTATACTATAGTATTGCATATGGTAAAGCTCACCTAAACAAGGATGGAGTAGTTCCTCTTTGTTTAGGGATATGTCTCCTCTAAAGTATGTAGTTATAGTTTAAATAACGTAGTTCACTCATAATCATTGATTAAAAATTAACAATTGGAATCATGATAAAAATTAAGTATATTATAACAATCTTTAAAATTAGTCACAATTTTGATATTGATTTTCTAATCAATAGTTATTTTTTTGTATTTTTTGTGGGTCAAGCTATATATACAGGAGTTTGATGTGGTGGCAAGAGCTTCTCCCATCTTTGTATCTCCTCGTCACTGTGAAGCTTTCTAATTCCTCCATAGCATCGTGTTGGTTCTTCAAATTGTTCTCCATTTCTGGGTAGCTTTACTCGTCTCATGCTTGATCCATGAGAATATTGCTTAAACTCCACGATTAATGTCTCTGACATGTCAAGATCAAACAAATTAATATTTAAATACTTACAAATTAAGTATTTATCCAAAGAATTTAATTAATTCGAATAACAACTGTTCTAATTTAATTTGAAGATGGAGTTCAGAAATCAGTTATAGCTTATAATATAAGACTATATTATCATGACCCAATTACTTAAAGGGACATGACTGATTTTATATCTAACACTCCAATTAACATGTCATTATGGAGTTATTCAGCTTCCAAAACCACAAATAGCAGAGTACATTATCTATTGCCTACAACATGGGTAGTTTTCATAGTTAATTGGAATAAAAAAAAATCAAGCATTCTGTTGAACAAGATAATGTGACACAACCCAAATAATACAAAAAGATTTCTCACCAGAGTATCGACAGCGGCAGAAGTTCTGATTTTCATTACATGATTCCATGTGACCAATAACAGCATACCACCAATCTGCAACTCATTCATTTAGGCACTACTATTTTTAAAAAAATTATATTTGTTTAACCTAACTTTATTTTTGAAAGAAAAGAAAATTCTAAAATAAGTTAGACAAATTAATATTACCTTAGTATATTACAGATATAACTACACATTACAGTCTAACTATATATTCATCAATTAACCAAACCAAAACCATGGCCATATCTTAAAGCAATATATTTATAATTTTTAGTTCTATTAAAATTCAGTATGAAATTGTAATATATATAGTAGAAAGTAAACATGCAATTAACAAAAGATTATATATACTGTACAAAAACTTGATATGCTTTCCAAAATATCCTATATATACATAATTAAAATTTGACAACAAGAAGGCAATATGGCAAGAAACCTACCATATGGTGTACTTTCTCTTCTTCGCTTACGTTGGATCTCAATATGATCCTCTGGTTTTAAGTCTTGTAAGCAATCAGACACGTGTAGATTCCATGGAGGGGTATCTACTGGTGGAGCTCTCAGGATATCCCATTGGATGTTATTTCCCATTACTTGCCAACCTCCATTTTGTTGTCTACAAAAACTTGTGCTTTATATCATGAGGTATATATATGTCATACTTAAATTAACATCATGAATAAATTAATTTCTCAATATACACTTATAGAATAGAAAATAAAAAATAAGATATATAGTATTAAATTTCTATCATAAATTAAAATTAAAATGGACTTATGCACTTTAAATTTTATAAAATTTTCATGTTTAATTTAAAAAAATACAAAAGTTGATTTTAATTTATAAAAGAAATTTGATACATTTTACTTTTTTTTATTTCATAATTTATAGTAATATTTTCATTTCTTAACCTCAGGTTAAAAAAATTAACCTTAATAAATATTTCCCTCTCCTTACCTTGCTTGAAACTTATCTGTTTTGGAATCATATCTTACTAA
Source organism: Glycine soja (assembly GCF_004193775.1). Classification (NCBI taxonomy): domain Eukaryota; kingdom Viridiplantae; phylum Streptophyta; class Magnoliopsida; order Fabales; family Fabaceae; genus Glycine; species Glycine soja. The sequence goes on from NC_041004.1 coordinate 36,016,543, forward strand.
GGCATCTCGAACCAGTAGTCCCTGAGAGAAGAAGCATATATAAGAGATCTCACTTCATATAAATAAAAAATTTCTTGGTGAAAAACTGAAAATTGAAAAATATAACTCATGAGCTAATTAATTAATTAGAAAGGATACTTCACCCTGTAGATTTGAGCTGGAAACCAGAACTTGCCATTCTCTAGAGAGAAATACAAAGCCATCATAAAACTATTTGCCAATGAGGTATTAAGATGGCTACAATCTTCTAAATAAGACCTGAGATATAACATAGGCCAAGTACCACTGAAAGGCCCTAATGATCCATTCTGAATATTGTGCTGTTGATGCAGTTGGTTAATTCCTTTCTCCTTAGTTGTTGTGATATGCCAATGCCACTCCTTGTAAGCAACATCACCAATGACTCCACCCCATTTCTTCTTTATGTGGACTTCCCACAAAGGATCACTTCGACATCTATCCCTCAAACAAGTACACACTTCAGACATGCTAACGAGTTCCATTGGTGAAAGGAGCTTTAGAATGCAATCCAATATGGGTTCTGGCAAATTCAAGAGAGACATATGGTATGTTCAAAAAGAAGGGTGAATATTAGATACAGAAGTAGGTAAGCTAGGGTACTTCCCTGAGTACCCTAATTAGAGGTATATATGAATGAAAGGAGAAGATAAGATATAAAAGTTCTTGAAAAGGAATTGGAAACCTTTAATTTGCTTGTGTTATCCTATGATGTACTATTATAATGATTAATTTGTTGTCAGTTGTTAGATATTAAAGGGACATTTTCCTAGTTGCTTACGTGATGATCTATGTATGTTTCTCATTCACCATGCCGGCTGGGCCGGCTATTCCTTTGTGTGGTATATCATATTTTAAGCCAAACGTTATATTCGGATTGAAATTTAGTTAGTTGCGAGGGACAAAAATATTTCTTTATGTGGTTTATTTATAGATTTATAACATTGTGTGGTCGTGCATAGTGTAGAGCTCAATTAATAATGTGAAATTATTTCAACTGAATTTGAAATTGAGTTTGAATATTAAGTATTATTTTGTTAAATACTTAAAAAAAGAGTTATACAATTCATATTAATAATCTTATTTGATTCGAGTAAAATTATTTCTTCCAATATTTTATAATATTATACATGCTATAAAAAAAAATGGAATGCAAGATTAAACACAACCTATTTTTCAATTTGTCGTTTGGATTAAAGAGACTGATGGTGTCTTGATTTACAGCTCACCCTCACCAAATGCCAAATATCATTCGTGTCTACAAGGTATCCAAGCCAATGCTCGAACCTGGCAAATTTTGAATGCAATTTTAACAAGGGACTTTAAACATACATCAACATAATGTAATTAATTCAAAGAATTAACTCTTTAACCTCCAAATTAACTAAGTTTTTTGTCCTTGTCCAATTGTAGACTCAAGTATACAAGTAAAATAATTATATTTTTTATAATGAAATTGTTAAAAATACTAATAATTTAAACATAAAGAAATAATCTTATTTTTTATTTGAGTGGTAAAATAAATATTTTTAAAAGTTGTCTAAATTTTGAACGTTTAACTAGAGTCCTTATAGGATATATGTCGTAGGATGTTAACACTTTTTCTATCTGTAATCAACTCTCCAACCAAATTTGATTTTTGTAGAGCATTGATTTTTAGAAGGGTTTTTTTTCTTCTAATTTTTTCCTAAATAAACCTTACTGAAGACTTGATATATATATATAGTATATTTTTTTCATTGTCTTGTTGTAACTTGTTAGTTGTGACATTACTCAACAAGAATTTGATATTTTAGAGTTGTCGATCAAAAGCGAGGTTAAGTCGACATTAACGTCATTGTTTAGTAAAAAAAAAAGGTGACACTTCACATAGCATCAGACAAAGTTGAGGATAAGTAGATACTTATAGTGACCATCTAGAGATGACTCAACGTAACATTGGCTTGAGGCTGAGTAATGTAGCACCATCTTGAGGCCAATGCTATTCATCATACCACTCAAACCACCACCCCAATACAAATTGTCCCCATAACTTCAATCTCTTGTTTATACGTTCACCATTAATTTTGATATTGCCACTTTAATTAGAAAGTAGAAAGGATGGGGATGAATGACGTAGCTTAGGTCAAATGAAAAGAAGAAAAAAGAACAAAGTAATTGACCTATGTGGTAGCTTCTGCTTTTGTTGTCGAAAAACTCAACTCAAACCCGTATAAATGTTTGCTAAAACATGAAGGGGAAGAACTATTTTAATCTTTCTTTGTTTGTATATTTTAATCTTTCTATGTATATGTTTAACTATTTAAGATCTTAATAATGTATTCAAATATTTAAGATCTTTCAAAGTATTGCTACTAATGCAATGATAACATTAGTTTCAAATTAGCGTGGGTTTTGGTCGATGCTAAATTGTTAGTTTTAAAATAATTTTATGTAAAATAAATGCTTGTGTTATTGGAAGGTATTGCTGAGTTTTATTGTAGTTTAAAATAATAGTTCGTTCATAATCATTGATTAAAAATTGAATCATGAGAAAAGTATATTATAACAAACTTTATAATTAGTTACAATTGTAATCGTTAATTTTTTAATCGATGATTATCAGTGTAATTTATTATCTTGCATTCTTCTCATAAGAGGAGTCATAAGATGTTATAAAACTCAGATTCTACACTATATATATACAGAAAACTGTGGCAAAAAGTTCTCCCATCTTTGGATCTCCTCGTCACGGTGAAGCTTTCTAATTCCTCCAAAGCATCCTTTTGGTTCTTGACATTGTTCACCTTTTCTGGGTAAATTTATTTGTCTCGTACGTTATATATAGATCTAACAGAGTATTAATTGCTTGAACTCCACGATCAATGTCTCTGTGGAAAAGCCAATTAAATTACATGTACGCAAGGTATTCATCTAAAGCCAATTATATTATTGTTAATATATTTATATGTATTTTTAAATATATTTAATTTTTTAAAGTAAAACAGAAGGAGTCCGACCTATCCATTTCTCTTTTGAACTTTTTTTAAAACTAAATCTCTTGATTTTTTTAGGTGGCAATTTGACCCATCCATTTCTCTTATGCAACTTTTTTGGTTCTTTATTTCTCAAATATATTTTAAATATATTATCTAAACTATATTATATATATAATATATCAAATAGATTATTATGTATATATTTTAAAATATATTTATATAAAAATTTTAAAATACATATAAATATTTTAGAAAAACATATAAAATGATTATTCTATACTTTATTTACTGCGTTCTAGGCTAATTTTTAACAAGTTAGATTGTGAAACTTTTTAAAAGTTTGTTTGAATAAAAAATAAAATTTAAAATCAGCATTTTTTTTAATTTAACAACCTATAATAATAATAATAATAATAATAATAATAATAATAATAAATTTATATAAAATATATTTATGAGATTTCTCATTTTGTTGGTTAGTTACGTATTTTATTTCACATAAATAAAAGATAACAAGAGAAATTCAAATTTTTATTATCTAAATATTTAATATATCTTCATAAGATCAAATTTTTATTTAAGGAAACAAATTATATCATTTTTTATTAAAATGAATTAGCTAAATTAATTCTAATAAATAATAAATATTTTTTATATTTTATTACTTGTTAATTTTTCATTGGTTATGTGTAAGGATAAGATGTTAGATTTATGCCCATCCAAGAATATCTCTACAGAGAGACGATAAGATCAAAGTTGTTGAAAAGGAATTGCAAATTAAACCGTTGCTTGTGTTTTGCTCTTGTATTATTTTTTTGTCAAGAGACGTATTTTTCTTGTTACTTACATGATGATCATGCCGAGCCGTCTATTCGCCTATTCCTATGTGTGACATGTCATATTTTAAGCTAAGCGTATTTGGATTAAATTTTAGTTACTTGCAAGGACAATATATTTCTTAATGTTTATATATATATATATATATATATATATATATATATATATATATATATATATATATAACTAAATAAATAAATAAATGTTAATGTTCTTGAAAAGATTTTTTATTGGGATGACGGTAAGATTGAACCCAATCGATCTACTAATCAATGGATAAAGGGACCGATTAATTGTGTGTTGGTTTACAGCTCACCACATGCCAAATATCATTCATGTCTACTAAGTATCGATGCCAATGCTCAACCATACAACTCACACTTTGAATGCAATTTTAACAGTGGACTTTAAGCATACATCAACATAATGTAATTAATAATTTAAAGTATTAACTCTTTAATCGCCAAAAAAACTGAGAATTGCTTGTCCTTGTAGACTCAAAGCATTTGTAAGTAAATAATAATATATGTATATCTATACATGCGACCTAATTGACAATCTTCATTTTTTTTTTTAAATGTTGATTGAGTGAGTGAGTTTGGGTGTTTCCTAATTTTTTTTGTAAAATAAATTAAAGATAGTTCAACTAGTAATTCTAGCCATGGACGAATCCAATTCAAGAATATTTTTTTAGATTTATTCTTCATTCTCATCATTTCTTTTTTTATTTTAAAATCTAATGAATAAGATTAGTTACTCATTATTATCATTAGATCTTAAAAAAATAAATGGAAGAATTACTTTTAGAATAAATAGATCTCTCCTCTCACTATATATTTAAAATCCAATATATAATCTCTGATATAAGTATGTTATATTTATTTTTTAAGGTAAAACGTTTTTTTTATCTCTGAACATCAAAACTTATATATAATTTCTAAGCTTCTTGTTCGTTTTTGAGTCTAAATTGTCATTGCAGATCTCTTGGTTTATTTTGGAAAAGGTTACACGGGGAACTAGGAAGCAAAATTCTACTGGTTATGTATATATATATAAAAAAAAAAAAACTCAAATTAAACTGACTTTCTTGCAATATATAGCAGATTCAGACATTTTCTCCCTCTATTTAGTAGTATTTATGAACCATATAGATAGAAGATGTATAGTGCTGAGTGCTCTAATGTTAAATTTGGTGTTCTCTCAACACTCAAAGCAATTTATTTCTAGGAAGGGACTTACGACGATATATAGTTATACACTAATTAAATGAAATATATTTTCAAAAAAAAAAGAATTTAAGAATATATTTACCTATTAAAAAATGCACAAAATAAAAATTATTAAAATAAATATATATTTGTTTTTATTTTTACGTGGCTATAAGCCAATCCCAGGACCTAAACCGTTTAGGGAACATCCTTTGAAATAACAAACCAAAAATAACCAATGATTTAACGCAATTAAGGATTTGTCATCAACGTCCAACAGCATCTTTGGCTCAAAGTTTGTTGATATTGATTAGCCTTTGCCCCCTCGTGGCTAAAGTTCCTTTTTTTTTCCCCCCACATTTCTATCACCGGCATAACACATTAGCCTTTTACAGCGTCTTCAATTCTCTTGATCCTAATTTCCATTTTTTTTGTCACAATTGTTGCTTTCCGTATATTCTCCTCCTCCTTATCTCTATTTAAATCTGTCTATTACAATTTGAAAGCGATGGATCAAGGAGAGCTTGCACGAGTTTTTCAAATGTTTGATCGAAATGGGGATGGCCGTATCACGCGAAAAGAGCTTAGTGACTCCTTAAAAAACCTTGGAATCACCATCTTGGAGCAAGATTTGAGCCTAATGATCGAGAAGATCGACGTAAATGGAGATGGGTTCGTTGACATGGACGAGTTTGGCGAATTATACCAAACAATAATGGACGAGAAAGACGAGGAGGAGGATATGAAGGAGGCATTCAATGTGTTTGATCAAAATGGAGATGGGTTCATCACGGGAGAAGAATTGAGCGCGGTGTTGTGTTCTTTAGGCCTAAAGCATGGCAAAACCATAGAGGATTGCAAAAGCATGATCAAGAAAGTGGACGTGGATGGTGATGGAATGGTTAACTACAGAGAGTTTAAGCAAATGATGAAGGCTGGGGGGTTTGCTGCGGCTTCGTTAAGTTGATGCATGCATGGCTAGAGGATGTGCACGTAAGTCATTTTTTCTTAATTTTATGGATAGGTGGAGTTTTGCACATAAAAGAAGAAATAATCAAGATACCCTTTGTAGAATATATTATGTATTGGGGGAATGGTTTCTTGGTTGGTGAATATGTTTGATGAGAATTTCTCAACTCGATCTTGTACGGTTGAATATTGGTTATTCCTCAATATTTTCCAATCTAATGAACCTATATATCCTGTTGTTGTGTAAATGAAAGTTGCTTTGTCCGCATGCACCAAAGACTTTTTTTTTTTGTCACACCAATCTTTTCCATTGCCACGAGTTTGTGGCTTTTCACATGCATATTTTAAGTTTTATTTTGAGAATGATAAGGTTGATTTGATGATTGAAAAAGAAAAGTTGAAAGATTATCCTCTTAATAACATTCAAACAAAAACTAACAAGTATCGTTAACTAGTAAAAATAAAAACGTGCAAACTATAAGAAATCCAGTTATATATGTTGGATTGTTTTTCATTATATACACATACGTGAATTATTAATTGAATCAGCATTTTAAGTTTTACAATTTGGTAAGACGATAAAAAAATTCAAAGAAAAAATAACCAATACTTTAAAATTCGCCTCCATCAATGAAACCTTTTTTTTTTATCAAAGTACAATTTGTAATTAACTTGACTTAATAGCAAGTTTTACCATCAAATTTTTATTATTTTGTAAATTTTACTACTTAACTTTTATAATTTTGTAGATTTCAAAATAAAAATGAAAGTTATAGTTGGATTAAAAAAGTGAATATAACTTTTCCATCCTTCAGCATGAGAATAAAATTAGTGTAAACAAGGGAATGCAACTTTCTTGGTGTTTTCATATAGGTTGTCCTTAGAAATGAGAAACCTATAGCCTAAAACATTTATTTCAAGTGTATCTGTCTAATATGTCTTCCTCAAGATCCAATTTCAGATTATAAGCCCTTGTCGTGCCTAGCCCGTTGCAATCTTCTTGGGTATTGTTCCATAAGAGATTGACTTGTGTGAAAAGTCATGGTATACTGATCAAGCTTTACTCTTAGTTAAAAAAGTAACATATTATAAATTGTGAGGAAAAAAATATATAAAAAGGATAAAAAATGAATTTTTAGTATTTTATTTAAATGAAAAATAGATTTTAATAGTTTCTAAAAGATAAAAGAATAAATCTGAAAAAAAGAAGCTAAAGAACCAAAATGATTATTGAGAAGAAAAATTATATATTAACAATCTAAAAATGATTGAATTATAATGAAAAATTATTTTAAAATCACAGTATATAATCCAAAGTTTGCAGTATTATGATACTTTCGGCATGAAAATGCAATTAAGTCAAAATTTTAAAACCAAATAAATCAACTTCGACTATTTTTTTTTTATTTTTTTTCTGGTAAATAAACTCACAAGGTTTGTTGTGCAAGGGAAAGGAAAAAAAAAAAGACGGGTGCATTAGCGTTATTTTATTCCATTGAAAGGGTTTTAAGTTTTAACTAGGGTTGAAGCGCTTCTATCACTGCTTCACTGTTTCTTCTCCTTCGTAGCGTAATCTCCCATGTGGGCTCTTCGTCGAGCTTCGGTTCCTCTCACGTAACCCCTTCTCCTTCTCGAACGTTCCCTCTCTATTCACCACTCATTCACTAACTGCTCCATTTCAAACCAAACTTGATTTCCCCATTTTCTTTTATTTCAATCGAAATTTTACATTCTTCATTCTTTAACCTATTTTGTCCGTGCCATAGATTATCTTATTAGTTCATACTTCATACTTTATTTGATATCAGTAAGACTTGGAAGTGATTGTTCATTGTGAATTGTTTGCATAGGACCCGAGGGTCAAATTAGCGGGAACTAATTCTGTTGATGAAGAGAGTGTTGTTATCTATGAATCTAATGGAATAACGTATGGTGGATTTTTGTCGCCAAATATGCGATACCATTCGGGACATAACGCTTCCCTTAATTTTACTGTCGGGAAACGCACGCTTTCTTCGAGTAGGACGAAAGAGGAGGATGATTTGGAGGATGGGTTTTCCGAGCTCGAGACACCTGCCAGCGATGGAAATGAATGTGACGATCTGTTAACTTCTGATTATGCCGACCTATTATCGGATGATGTTGAGGAGCCACACAAGGAGAAAGAAAGACCACGTCGTGGAAGGGTTGAATCGAAGCTATTCCATGAGATCATGAATGCGCAGTGTACCTCTCTTCATTTGGTTTTGGAAAAGTGGCTAGAAGAAGGGAATGAGCTGACCAGAGAGGAAGCGTAAGCTGTTTGGGAGAGCTTTGCTGGTAATTGGGTTAAGTTTGAATTTGCTTGTACATTATGCATTTTGATGTTTGAAATTTGAAATTGATTTACTAACTTAAATTGTCATTGGTCATTGCTTATATTTGTGGATAATGGATATTCGATGGCCTGTTTACTTTGAGAAAACATTCTGTTTCTGTTTCTTGTTTTAACCTTTAATCATATAGTGTCATCTTATTTTTGTTTTGTTTTCTCTTTTCGAAGATTTGTATTGAGAAACAAGTTTTTATTGTTTCCTATACAAACCTTTGAAAACAAGCAACAAAATAAAAACAGGGTGGCCTTTTTGTAATTAAAAGTGGAAACAGAAAATGAAAATTGAAAACATGTTTTCAAACCATCATTTCCTTGACTCTCAATCTGAGCAAAATAATGCTGTTGTTCAATGTTATGCAATGCTTGTTTTGATTGACTGTTCCAAGTGTAGTGACTTTCATATGCCCTGTATGTGATAGAAAAGAGGAAGAGTTAATATATTTAACTGCTGAAGCTATGAATAGTTGTAATGTTGTTTTGATATAAAAGACTTATACTCCTATTTATACTAATAATCAAGATTAAGTACATTTTCATCTAGTATGAGGCACGAGCCTGGCCCAATTATTTATTATTACCTCCAGTCCTTATTATAAGCAACAAGTTACACTACACTCGTTGCCTATAATAAGGACCAGAGGTAGTATATGATATGTATCCAAGTTCCTAATAGAATCATCTAGCATGCTTAATTATTGTATCATACTCTTAAGTCCTAACAGAATCCAGCACTCATCCTCAAGCTAAACCTGACTAAGCTCTTAGTTTGTTGCAATTAAATATTGTCACTCACTCTCTGTCCATTTCAGCCACCATCCACCTTTGTGACATCTTTGGTGAGCGATAACACCTATGTTTCTCTTTGATTTATGATTTCTTATGTGCTTTTATTTTTGGCGTGTTTTAAACAGTTTTCTGGCTGTTGTGCCAACCTTCTAGCAGTTACAAGAGTATTCTTTATTCTGATCATCTCCTCTGCTGGCTTCATCTTCGCTTCTGACCCTCCTCTTTTGTGATGTCATTTCGGCCACATCTTTGCCTCAGACAACTGCCACTGTCCACCACCAGCTGGTAACACTTGTATCTAAGTCACCCCATCAAGACTGGTTAAGCCCTGATGATCTTGAGTGGAATAGACACTACACACACCCTTACATACACAATGCACATGCTTTCTTGTTTAGCTATTCTAATGCATCTCCCCGTCCTGCGTGACATGTGGAGCCTCATTTTTAGCGGCCGTTACCTGCTCCAAATTTGCCTCGACATCCTCACTCTTAGTCTGCCACTACATTTTTCATTTCTTGCCTCCTCTGTCTACAGTTCAAGATCTGTTTGGGGTTATTCTCTCTCTTGTTGACCCAAGACCTCCGGTACTCAAATTTGTCTCCTTATGGATGAATCTTGCACTGTGAGATCACAGAAACATGCTGGCTTGGCCTCACAGCTTTCTCTGAGGTATCAGCTGGCCACACGACTTTACCAGAGGGATCAACTGACCCTGTGGCAATACTAGAGAATCATCTTAATTCCATCATTATACTGTCTCAAATTATACTGTATTACTGTTTGACTTATCATATTTCCTTATCTCATGATTTGGTTACCATACTTCCTTATCTCATGATTTGGTTACCATACTTCCTTATCTCATGATTTGTTTCCAATTTAGTTAGGATTATGATTAGAGTATAAAAAAGGGTTAGTGCTAAGTTTTATGATATGAACATATCATCACAATGTATAATTCAACCCCATAATGTCAAGTATCAACAGTTTTCATGGTTTTGTTATAACTTATAGTATAGAGGTCATATTTTTGTTCCAATGTACAACCTTTGCTACAATTTGATGCATTTGGCTGGAGCATAACTCTTATGTTTATGGATGCTTCTTTGGTACATAACTTGATCTGTAGATAAGATTAGGCATTTGGCATGTATGGTGTGAAGCTCGTGGTCTTTTTAGTGGGGTTTCGTCAACTGCTAATTATTTTGGTTTATTTATACTTGGTAGGTGAAGTTTTTCAGTGCTAATGATAAAAATGTTCCTTGACGCAAATTTGATATTCCAGTTCCTTCAATCAAGAATTATTTTACATGGTTTAAGTTTTAGCAAATAACTGCTTGAAAACATTTTTTTCTATTCTTGCCAGATTATCAGTTCTGACTTATTATGGATGATGTTAGATAGAATTAGCATTGTAGTTTAACTTTTGGATTTGTAGTTGTTAATCCATTGGCAAGTGCACCAATTCGTCCAAGTAATATTTAAAATAGTAAGACTGAGTATCGAGTCCACAGAGACTTTGACTGTGCTCAATGTTTGTATATGTCCAATTTTAAGCAATCAATGAACTAAATTCGATATTGGTCAAATAATGATATGGAATATAAAATTCGACATAAATGAAGATAATTAAGCATAGCACATTAAAGAGATAGAATACAAACACTCAGGGGTGAGTTGTCGGTTAAAGTAGAATTACGGAATGTGTTGAGACTCAGTCTACCGAAACTACTCTTGATGCAACATTAAGGATTTTTCACTATTTAACGTTATTTCGATTATTGCCTTCATCCACTAACCTATCCTAATCATGATCTCTCATGTGAAAGAGCCTAAATTACCTAATTTCACTCCTAATCCCTTAAGAGCTACATCAAATAATTTGCTTTAAGAATAAAGATGCATAAATAAGGCTAAATAATATCATTCTATCCCTAGACATGGATTATCTAGATGCTTTTTTCAAGTTCTTAGGAGATAAATATTTTTCAATGCATAAATCCTATAACACTACATGAGCATGGGTGATCAAGCCATAAACATGATATTAAGCACATAAAAGAGACAATAATATCAAAATAACATTAAATAGATAGTTAGAATTATTACATCAAGAGCGTATGGTTGCTGAGCTCTTAATAATGAGTGGTTTAGCCTCTCATGACAATGAGAGACTTATTAATACAAAAAGAAAACAAGAGGTGTGGAAGGAAATGGAGGAAAGGATCCCCAAGTGAGTGAATTTTCTCTCTTCTCTTGTGCCCTAGCTTCTTGTTTTGGTCCCCCAAAAGAACTCTCTCATTTCGCCCTTTTTCCCCCTTCAAAACGCAGCACAATCATGTTTTTCAACATTGACTGTGCGCTAAACGTGCATGTGCTCGCTAAGCGTGCATGCAAAGTCCAGCTGGCATAAGTGATCGTGCGCTAAGCCGCCAAATGCAGGCTAACCCACGAAATGCGGACTAATCTGCTAGATGCGCGCTAAGCTTGGCCTCCAAGTTGGCTCCTCGCGCTGAGCGGTTGTTGACGTGCTGAGCGCGCTGCTCCAGTTCTTCAACCCTCTTCCAAGTCTCCTGGTGTGCAATTCTACAAAAAATACACCCCAAAACACTGTAAATTAACTAACTTTAACATCTACTGGACAAAAACTCAAAAGAAGCTAAATTCCTAATGTTTTAACACAAAAGAAGCAATAAAAGAGAGGAAATTAGATAATTACTATGTGATTTAAATATTCCAATTACATAAGCATAGAAATTATCTGTAGCCTGTTTCAGTTGTTTGGCCACTGGCTTTCCTGGTGCTCTTTCAACTTTATTTTGTGTATCCATCTCCCTTCTGAACTGATACTGATTATTGTGAAGAATCTTGTTGGTGCTCTTCTTTTTCTTTCACCTAGTGCTGTACTTATTTATTTTTTTCCCCACATAATTAGCCATGGAATTGGAATAACCTTCCTTTTGATGTGGATGAAGCATGAATTGTTCCTAGTTTTAATTTATTATTTATACTCTATTTAGTATTCAGGGCTGCAGAGGAGGGAGGAAGATCCATGTCTTGCATATTGAGCAGTTACAAATGGTTATGATAATGGGGGATTGTTCTTCTGTTGAGAATGCAGACATATTTTTTGGGTCATATTTTCAGTTTTTCACCAGTCATTAGATATAATTATTGTCTCATTGATTATTTTTCTAGACTTGCATTCTATATTTTTTTTAATGATTGGTAGTTATCAACTTAGTGTGGTTTTAAATTGTGGTCCACAAGTGCAATTGTAGCTTCAATATCATGCTTTTGGAGGTCTCTGGGACAGTGTGACTGCAATTTAAAACCTCCATATATTTACTATATTTTTTTATTTTCTAGTTCACACGAGAATGTTTGGTAATGCAAATTTACTCTTTTTTTCTGGTTGGTTATGTAGCTCTCAGAATGGCTCGAGTCAAAAAAGGAGTTTGAATTTATTGAAAGAGATTATGCAAGTCGGCTTGATTTAATTGCCAAATTGCGTGGCTTACATAAGGCAGAGGTTTACATCGAGACTATTCCAGAATCTTGTAGTAGAGAGATAATGTACCGGACTTTATTGGCTAAGTGTGTCAGTCAGAACAATGTGAAGAAAGCAGAGGAAGTTTTTAGTAAAATGAAGGACTTGGATTTGCCTATTACAGTATTTACTTGCAATGAGTTGCTATTTCTGTATAAGAGGAATGACAAGAAGAAAATAGCTGATTTGTTATTGTTGATGGAAAATGAGAAGATCAAACCTTCTCGTCATTCTTATTCAATCTTAATAGACACAAAAGGCCAGTCCAAAGATATTGGTGGAATGGATCAAATTGTTGATAGAATGAAGGCTCAAGGCATTGAACCAGACATCAACACACAGGCTGTTTTGGCTAGGCATTACATCTCAGCTGGGCTTCAAGATAACATCTCAGCTGGGCTTCAAGATAAAGCTGAAACTTTGTTGAAGGAGATGGAAGGTGAAAACTTAAAACAGAATCGGTGGCTATGCCGAATTTTGCTTCCCCTCTATGCAAACCTAGGAAAGGTGGATGAAGTGGGAAGAATTTGGAAGGTCTGTGAGACAAACCCTCGGTATGATGAGTGTCTGGGGGCAATTGAAGCTTGGGGAAAGTTGAATAAAATTGATGAAGCAGAGAAAGTTTTTGAGATGATGGTAAAGAAATGGAAGCTTTCTTCCAAGACTTGTTCCATACTGCTGAAGGTTTATGCAAATAATGAGATGCTAATGAAGGGTAAGGATCTTATTAAGCGAATCGGAGATGGTGGGTGCCGAATAGGCCCATTGACCTGGGATGCAATAGTGAAACTTTATGTCCAAACTGGGGAAGTAGAGAAGGCAGATTCGGTTCTTCAGAAGGCAGCCCAGCAGAGCCAGATGAAGCCAATATTTTCTACCTACCTAACTATTTTGGAGCAGTATGCTAAGAGGGGTGACATCCATAACTCGGAGAAGATTTTCCTTAGAATGAAACAAGCTGATTATACATCTAAAGCAAAGATGTACCAGGTTCTAATGAATGCCTATATAAATGCAAAGGTTCCAGCCTATGGGATTAGGGACAGGTTGAAAGCTGATAGCATATATCCCAATAGAAATTTGGTAAACCAATTGGTTCAAGTTGATGGATTTAGGAAGAATCCAGTCTGCGATTTGCTTGATTGAGGAGGCCAACAGATTCTTGCGCCAGTGTTGTTTCTACTCATACACATGCAACTGTTGTTAGTCAAAGAGTACTCATAGGGATGGCAAACAATCCCCTACCTGTCGGTAACCATATACCCCCGCTCCGAGTTTGACGGATAATAACCAAGTTGACTGGACATGGGGACAGGGACAGGTAATACCCAAGTTTTAATTTCAGGGATGGGGACAGGGACAGGTAACCATTTTTTGCTGTACTTGTACCCGTTACCTGCCCCCTTAAGTCACAAATACATAAAATTACTTATGTAATCTTACTTAATCTTACTTAGAGTTACACAAGTAAAGAGAATAAAGATTGTCTAAATTATTGAATGTTATCATTTTGTTCAACTAAACTTTTGTTACAGACTTTTGATTTTATTTTTTTATGAATCCTGTTATAAACTTATAATGTCATTCACTTGGCAAAGTATGTTATCTACATTGGTATTTTGAATCTTGTTTGTAATGTCAATGGTTGGCCAAGTATTTACTTAGAACATTGCTATCATTGTGTAGCTTGTGTGTATAATTATAAACCACTTATTGTGTTTGTATTATGCATATTCAGGTATGATAATCTGATCAAATTTGTTGTATTTTTTTTAAAAAAAAAATAGAATTTTGGATCGGGGATGGGGATACCTGACATCGAACAGGGATGGGGACGGATGCAAAAAATTAGTCCTCTTTGACATGGATGGTATTCAGAATAGGGGATGGAGACGTGTGAACATCAAATTTGTTTTTGTCCCACTCCATTGCCTAAAAAGTATATTTAAGTATCTTTGATTTGAATTTTTTTATAGAAAAACTCATCTTTAAGAAGTATGTATGCGATTGCTTGATTTGTTATTTTTCTTATATCTTTCGTCTTTCGATTGAAATGCAAACTTGTAAAGAAGATGCTTGTTGATGGGAAAAGTGATAGGGAGAAATCATGGGTTTAAATTCTTTCACTAACAAAATCTAATAATAAATTAATGACTAACACACCTGTCTAGAAATTGCGTTGAAGCCAGCTCAACTATTTTTACTTGAAGGTGAAAATATCCTCTCCTTGGACTAACCAATTGCATTATGTAAGTCGTGCACATTGCACACTAGGAAAGAAGGGTATTAATGACATCCTAACGAAGCCTTGTGATCACGGCGTTTGGTGCAATTTAATGAATTTACTTCTATTTTCCACCCAAAATTTCTGCAGCTTTCTTGGTAGCAAAATAATTAACTACATCAAGAAATGAAAGAATGCTTAGGAGTAAATGGGTTCGTTTGCTTTGGATCTAAAATAAAATATAAGAATTTAATAAAAAAAATTACTTTTAAAATAGACTTAAATATATTTTTAATCATTTAAATTTGTATAATTATTTTTTAGTCCTTAAAAAAATGTTTTTATTAGTCTCTCAAATTTTTAAAAAATTATTTTTAGTCCTTCTTCCTTTATTGTATTCATAGTTTCACACTTTGTAATCATTTTTAACCACCAAAATTTATTTATTATATTTTTTTTAAAAATAATTTATAATGATTTTAAACCGTCAAAATATTTTACTGGTATGTTTTGGTGAATTTTTTATATTTTGACATTTTAAAGAAAAAAAATAAAAACATGAATGTGAAAATGTATTTACATATTTTGGTGGTTTTAAACTATCACAAATTATTTAAAAGAAATTAAATTAGAAAAATAAATATGTCTGACGGTGTAAAATCATTATAAATTGTTATAATATTAACACAAAGAATGAGAGACTAAAAACAGTTTTTAAAAAATTTGAAGGACTAATAAAAATATTTTTTTATGAAGAACTAAAAAAAATAATTATCCAAATTTAAAGAATAAAAAATATATTTAAGTCTTTAAAATATAAAAAAAATACAGCTAAAATATTTTTTTTAAATATAAAAAAATACAGCTAAAATATTTTTTTTTAAAATAAGTTAAAATATTTTGTTTTTTAAAATAATATATAAAAAAAGGAATGTGAAGATTTCTTATAAATCAATTATAATTAGTGCATTTTCAACAAGAGTTGCTCTTCTATTAGCAACTCCAAAAGCAACTTTAATACATATTTTACACGATTGGAGAGCATCTCGGTTGCTTAGCAACTTATTTATCATTATGAATCAGTCTCACTGATTATTTAATAATTTGGGCGCAGTTGATATATGTCTATGGTAGTTTTTTTTTAGAAAACTGTAGGGTAGGTTATGAAATCTATTTAAGAAATTATTTAGAATTATTTGACTGGGGTAAAGAATTTATCAAGTTTAAAATAATAAAAATGATGTGGTACGTAAAGTTTGTGAAATTAGATATAAACCTGTGCATTTTGTGAGTGTTATAGTACATATTTGGAATGAATTTTGCTATGTGAACCACACTATTCTTTCTCTATATTCATCTGAAGCAAAAACAAGTAGCTTCTGCATCATTGACGTGAACTTAAAATGGACGTGATGTTATAATATTGTTTCAAGCATGCTAATGAGCTTATGGATTTAATAATTAAAGAAGTATAACAAAAATATTGAAAAATATGTGTTAAAAAATAATTTTCACTTTCAAGATAAATACAATAAGAATGTGATTTTATTTGGAAGAAAATTGTAAGTTTTATTGCAATTCGGCTAGAAATTTTATTTAGTTATTATTTTTGTACCACTAATATCACAAATAAATCATTAAGGACATTCAAATAATGAATGATTTGAGAGTTTTGGAGTTATTCGATATACAATCAAGGACAACGTTTATTTTAATTTGTACCATAATTTTGTTTTTTCAAAGTTTCATGTTTAATACATTTGAAAGGAGTGTGTCACAATAGTTCTTGAAATTGTACATGTAAATCAGTAGTCCCTAAAATGAACAAAATGGTAAAATGGACATTGAATTTGTAAATTGTCAATCAAGTTAGTCCCTTCATTAATTGATGTCATCTAATGTTGTTAGAAAGACGAATTTGACCAAATTTCTCTAGTTTGGTGGTGGATATGATTCAACTGCTGGAGAAGCCATCACATGATAGTTTACCGTTTTAATGATTATTTTACCATTTTATTAATTCCAAAATATAATTAGACCGACTCATACAATTCCAACAAAAAAAAATGACTCTCTCTTTAGCAAATTATAACTTTATTTTTCTAAATATGTTGGAGATATGAGATTTTTTCTTATTTGGAATTTGATTTTTTAATAGGTTTTAGATAGTTTTTTTTTATTGTTGCCGATTTTATCTTTTATTTACGTTTTATTAGTAAATTTAAATTTTAAATAAATCTGATAACAAATTAGAATTTTCTAGGAATTTTAAATCGGTCGCAAGTATATAAATAGACATTCTTATTTATGAATTTCAATGGCTATTTTCTTCAAATTCTTATCTCTATATTTTTTTCTGCAAATTTCAGTATTTCTATATTTTCATTTTACAAAATATTTGCAACAAAATAAACTAAACTAAACTGGGATTTTTTGCCAAATTAGTGTAAATTGCTTTTAAAAATGCAGTTTTCAAATAATCCACACATATGAGAATGGGATAAGTCAGCACATCAGGAGTACGACTTTGTTCAGGCAGTTAACAAATAACAAATGACCAGATATGAAAGGAAGTCGTACTCAGTGTTGCTAATTATTTAAAAAAAAATCTATTTTAATAATTTTGAAAGCAAAGTGGATTAATTTGGTAAAAAAAAAAACCAGAAGTATAACTTTTAAAAATAACTTTTTTTCTTAAAAGATAAGTGAATTTACTTTCACAAAATCTATTAACTTTGCTAACATTCACCCGACATATTTTTTTTTTTAAGAATGAGTGTTGTAATAAATCATAACTTTAATTTTATTAAAATACACTTTAGGCTAGGGGTAACTTTTCAAAATATTCCATTTAAAAAATATGTAAATATACGTGTATAAATCTTTATTAATAGGCTAAAGTACTCCTTTTAAAAACTAAGTGAATTAAATGAATTATTGTCTGTAATAATTTGTCCTAAGACTTGTTTGGGTGCACGCAATGTTCAAGTCGAATCATTAAACGTTGAATCTTCTTCGTCACAAGACCAGATTCACTATGAATGACCAGAGGGAAATACCGAACAAAACGTCCCTACTCAAACCTCAAACAAAAAAACAGAAAAAAGATAATCACGTGCCTTTGAGAACTAGATGCTGTATTAGGAACATTCTCCAACATTGAGGGAAGATTCATAGTTAAGAATAGTCCATAACGTGGGAAGAAGATTCATAGTAAGAATAGTTCCACAATGAAGGGTAGATTCAATTTCATGTCTCAAGCGTTATTCCCGCTATTTTAACTTGTCCTTTTTTTCCCCTTCAATTATTGAGTTGCATAAATACACTTATAATTGGTAGAGCTTAATATAACTGGTATTTATCCACACAAAAAAAGAAAGTAAATAAATAAATAAACTCGATTATTATATAGCTGACTTGTGCTGAATGATACAGATTTTTACTTTCTACGATTCTTGGGCTGCAAAATTTTGAGGTCTAATATTTCTATAAAAATATAAATAGAATGTTACATAGATGCCACAATCTCGAATCCTATTATCCAACCTTTTTGTGATTTTGACGGTTAAGAACAGAAATGAAAATTATCAAATATGCTTTGAGAATAGTTTTGGATAAGAACTAACTTGAATAATTATCGGTGCATGAGAAAAAGAAAAACAATATAGTTTTATGAGAAAAGTATAAACTATTCTTATATATCACAGTATGATGTTCCGAGAAAAGTAAATGCCAACTACTTTGATGATGAACTTGAGCAATCATTTATAGGTAATAAATTAACAACAGATCAATATAAAAAAAATTAAAAAGAAGTGAATATCATTTATAAATAGATTTACTTTTTTCATTTAATACTATTTATAAAATATTAGAAAAAATTAGAAGAGAATTTGTAGAGGATATAGCTTCTCAATTATCGTTTCTCTGGAGAGAATACAATTTTGGTAAAACAAAATGTGAAAGAAGGAAATGGATCTTAATTTCTCCGCTGTGAAACCAAACAATTTTGGTTGCTGAAGCTTTGTGTCCTGTTGTGTAATACAAGGAAAGTCAAACACAGTGGTTCATACCATACCAAAGACCGTTTTATACAAAACACGCCAAAAGACTTTCCCATTTAAAATGCTTCAAAGGAACAAACTCTATGCAAAGCTTCAAAGGTATCTCCAGAACCCAAGGACTCATATTTTAAGGTTTCACTTTCAACCAAACATTTAGTTTTTTAATATTCTGTGTCATGGCAATCCTTAAGATAACCAAAAAACACCACAAGCGTTTCAACAACCCTTTCCCTTCTTCAGTTTCAACCACCATCCCCTATGTCCAAGGCTCTCTCTTCTTCAATTCCAAAAGAGTTCCTTCGGATCAAACCTTCTCAATTGGCACTGATTTTCATCTTTCTTGGACCTCCAACAATGGAGGACACCTCTCAATTTCTCATCTTTCTCATCAAACCAGACCCATTTGGTCAACGATTCCAGGACAGGCTTTTGTCTCAGCTGCACTTGTTGACACAGAAGTTGAAGAAAGTAGAGGATCCTTTCTTGTCAAAGACAAAGATGTCCATTTGGTTTGCAATCACCAAACCATTGAGGATATTAGGGTGATTGAGGATATTAGTCAATTTGATCATCATTTGGAATGTGAAGTTGCAGATTCTCCTTGTGTGTCACAAGGGTTGGAAAAGAAAAGTGATGCACAAGAGATTCATCTTCCTACTTTGATGATCACTGGAAGGCTTTTCAATATGTCTAAGAAGAGTAAAAGGTTTCAAAAGCATGGCATTCAAGCAACTATGCAGTTTGAAGCAAAAGGGCCCTCTGTGTATGCAAGGTATTGGGTTTTGTTCAATCAGAAAGGCAACCATGAGGTTGGGTTTCAAGTGAAGATTGAGAAACCGAACTTCGTCTCACGCAACCAAGTTTCCAAAAAGGCTTCAGGAGTGTACCAGGGCTTTAAGAGGAGGCTAAGTAATAGGAAAAAGAGACTAGATTGGTGTTGGTACCTTTCAAGGCCAAGAGGGTTTGTGCTAGTTTCTTCAGTGGAGGAAGAGATAGGAAACTTGGATATTCCAAAACCAGAAGAGTTCAATAGAGTGTGGTTGACATATGCAAGTGATGAGAATGAGAGGTTTTACGGTTTTGGTGAGCAGTTTTCTCACATGAATTTCAAGGGCAAAAGGGTGCCAATCTTTGTTCAAGAACAAGGTATTGGCAGAGGAGATCAACCTATTACCTTGGCTGCTAACTTAATCAGTTACAGGTAGGGTAATGCTATAGCTTCTTAAGCCTAATTCAACATTGTATATATATATATATATATATATATATATATATATATATATATTGTTGACAACATAGTGAATGATAAGTGATGAGTGATGACATTCTGTTGTTATTGGCAGGGCAGGAGGTGATTGGAGTACAACTTATGCTCCTTCTCCATTCTACATAACATCAAAAATGAGGTCTGTCTGCCTTGAAGGGTATGATTATACTGTCTTCGATCTTACTAGACTTGACAGAGTACAGATACAGGTAACGTTACTGAAATTATGAGATATGATTCAAGTTTTTTGTGTTAACTGGACTGATCTATATGAATGAACTGCTCAAAATTAGAGTAAGTAGTGCAAAGAGATTCTGAAATTGTGTAGTGAATATTGGAAAATGTTGAGCACTGCGTATAGGATGAACGGATCTTTATGAAAATAAAGTAACAGTGTTTTGGTTAGTATTTGTCTCACACGAAAAGTGTGGTAAATTTTATTATAGCTGAAAGCTAAAGGAATTGATATATGATGACTGATGAATTTAATTAATAAAGCGAGTAAATTAAGCTATGAATGATAATTGTGCATAAATAAATAATAAATGCTTTATGCACTCCTCACGTCAAAGATGGGACATCTTGAGTGAGATGTTTGTAGGACTTGACAGCAACTATTTCAATAATGGGTGGCCCAATAGACCCAATAATAGTCAGCAGAATAGGTTCTAATTCTATTTTAGAATTTGGGTTTAGGTCTAACTCAATCGGTTTGTAAAGTGAGGATTGCTCCCTACTTATGTGGACTATTTTGGTCATATCATTAGTTGATGTGAGATCTCCAACAAGAATATTCTGAATTATTATAATGTAATGAATTCATGACTTGAATGTTAAATCTTTTTTTTTACAGATATATATATAATTAAAGCGTATAGATTCAAATTTTTTGTACACTGGAGCTTGCAGATACATGGAAATTCAGTTGAAGGGCGGATATTGCATGGGAACTCACCTTGTGAACTGATTGAACGTTCCACAGAAAGCATTGGAAGGCTACCTGAGCTTCCAGAGTGGATAATATCAGGTGCTATAGTTGGAATGCAGGGTGGCACAGATGCTGTACGTCACATTTGGGATGAACTAAGGACTTATGACGTTCCTGTCTCAGCATTTTGGTTGCAGGTAATCCCTCAACCCTATTCTTAAAAAAAGGAAAAGCAAAAACAAGTATTTCAAGGCTGTATATACTTTCTGGATCTCAGCAGTTTCAACAAACTTGTAATTCACAATTCAGTTTGTTTCTATAGACATTATATGTTCTTGATTTAAACCAAGAATATGCAAGAATTGAAGTGGTGTATTTTTGTTTTTGACTGATGTTTGCTGTTTCAAACTTGGCTTCAAAGTTCAAACTTGCAACTATTACAATTTGCAATTTTTTGCTGTTTCAAATTTACATTGTTTACTTGTGGCAACTGCACAGGATTGGGTAGGGCAGAGAGAAACATTGATTGGTTCACAGCTCTGGTGGAATTGGGAAGTGGATGCACAAAGGTATTGGGGATGGAAGGAACTTATCAAAGATCTTAGCTCTCAGAATATAAAGGTTATGACGTATTGCAATCCTTGTCTAGCTCTGGTAATTCATCCCTGAATCACTTAAATGTTGTAGATTTGTACTCGCTTACTTGTTCTCTTCAATAAACTGTATTTTATCATTAGGCAAAGTAATATAATTGGCCTCTTGCAATGTTCTCATAATTTCATATTTTTTGCTAAGTGCCATTGGTAAGATAAGACATGTGGCAATTTTAGGAAAACCTAGATAATGTCACTAATATAACCCTTTTTTTTTCTTTCTATGATCCTATAGGTTGATAAGAAACAAAACAAAAGGAGAAACCTCTTTGAGGAGGCAAAAAAGTTGGACATATTGGTGAAAGACAGCAATGGAAATCCATACATGGTTCCAAACACAGCTTTTGATGTTGGAATGCTAGATCTAACGCACCCAAAAACTGCAACTTGGTTCAAGCAGATTCTACGAGAAATGGTGGACGATGGAGTTAGAGGATGGATGGCTGATTTTGGTGAAGGCCTTCCTGTTGATGCTGTTCTATATTCAGGTATTCAATCACATCTCTTTTTTTCTCCCAAAACTTATACTCGGTGTAACCTTCTGACCTGCTTCATGAGGTCTTTCTAGTGCCAGTAGATTGTAAAACACTAAGAAAAGTAGGCTAAAGTAAGATATTAGTTCATGCAAATGGTTGCAAAGCATTGCTTTTATCTTCTGCCAAAATTTCTCCCAGGAGAACTTTCTGAATATTTTGTCATCATCCAACATACTAAACCAAAGGCTAAAAAGAAAGAGAACAAAGAAAGACTACACTTCACATATGAGCTCGTGATTATTACTAACATGATGTACACTTGGAGATATAAGGTCTAGTGGTTAAGGGAGAAGGGAAAGGGGGAAAGGTCGCTAGTTCGATCCCTTCTATTAACAAAACTAACATTCTAAAAACTAACATTTTCCGATAAAAAAAAAAAAAAACATGATATACACTCCATTTCAGGTGAAGATCCTATTTCAGCTCATAACAGATACCCAGAACTATGGGCCAAAATTAACAGAGAGCTTGTGGAAGAATGGAAAAGTAGCTCCCTGGACAAGGTGAAGGAAGATGAAGACGAGGGCTTGGTTTTCTTCATGAGGGCTGGTTTTAGAGATAGCCCTAAGTGGGGGATGCTATTTTGGGAAGGAGACCAAATGGTCAGTTGGCAAACAAATGATGGAATAAAGAGTTCTGTTGTTGGCCTACTCAGCAGTGGAATTTCTGGCTATGCCTTTAATCACAGTGACATTGGAGGATACTGTACAGTAAACTTACCTATAGTTAAATATAGAAGAAGTGAAGAATTGCTTTTGCGGTGGATGGAGCTAAATTCTTTTACCACAGTCTTCCGCACCCATGAAGTAAGTAAAATTACCTGCAATATGGCATACCACTTTATCATGCTTATATTTTCTTCTTCTATCTTTATTATCATTGTACAAGTACATAGCATGGATACATTCATCTTAACAAGAATTTTGCACTG
Source organism: Glycine soja (assembly GCF_004193775.1). Taxonomy (NCBI): domain Eukaryota; kingdom Viridiplantae; phylum Streptophyta; class Magnoliopsida; order Fabales; family Fabaceae; genus Glycine; species Glycine soja. The sequence goes on from NC_041004.1 coordinate 36,039,869, forward strand.
CAGCAAATGTTATCGATTTTTTCTTCGCTTTCACTCTGATCTTAAAAACTACAACAAAAAATTGTTGTGGTATTGTACATATGTAGTGGAGCAACTTAGCTGATCATACTAATGTAACATGCAAAATTTCTGTTACATGCTTATTCTTCAAAATAAAACTAAATGTTAATTCAAGAAATATTACAATCTGAATTAATAGGGATATAATCATATGGCCAAATATGTAACCTTTTATGCGATAAATTTGATCATTTAAAGTTTGTGATAGCAATGAGTTACTGATATGCTTGACCTTTTGTTACTGATATGCTTGACCTTTTGTTTGCAGGGAAACAAGCCATCATGCAACAGCCAGTTTTACTCAAACCACCAAACAATGTCACACTTTGCGCGTTCTGCAAAAGTATACAAAGCATGGAAATTTTACCGAATTCAACTGGTGAAGGTGATCACAACATCTATCTTTACACACCAATTTATCTATATGTTGAACAAACTCATTGAGCATTTAAAGTGGTCCTTTCCTTGTTCTTTTGTAAACAGGAAGCTGCACAGAAAGGATTGCCCATATGTCGCCACCTATTTCTCCATTATCCTGATGATGAATGTGTGCATCGTTTGAGTTATCAGCAGTTCTTGGTTGGTTCTGAGTTCCTAGTGGTGCCTGTCCTTGACAAAGGAAAGAAAAAAGTTAAAGCTTATTTTCCATTGGGAGAGAGTAGCAGTTGGATCCATATCTGGACAGGAAAAGTGTTTTCCAAACAAGGACGTGAAGAATGGGTAGAAGCTCCAATAGGATACCCTGCTGTATTTGTTAAGGTTGGCTCCCAGGTTGGAGAAACCTTTTTGAATAACCTGAGAAGTTTAGGCATTCTTTAATAAAGCATTCATCAAAGGATGAACTTTAGATATGTATAACATAGCATCCAAGTGATTTTTCAATTCTTGCCCCTGAATTAATTCGCTTGTATCGTTGCAATCAAAGCTAGTGTAAAGAAATTAGTTGGAAGGATCTGAATCACATAAATCACATTCATTAACCTTCATAACCGAGAATGTTAGCTCCTTAGTTTGTTAGGACAGCTTCCGCATTCATTTCCAGCAAATAGCACTACGAATGAAATAAAACATTAGGAAAATGACACATAGTTGCCACATGGGAAACAGTTGTCTACTTCATTCTGTATAACTTCTTTTTTTATCTAAATAATAACATAATTTAACAAAAATGCAAATATGATAAACCACTCTAACAATTTCTTTAGTGGCATATTGAGTGGTTATGGTTTATGTAATAGTTTGGTTAAAAAGTTTTACAGACAACGTGAAAAACTTCCCAAGTCTCGTTCAATAATCATTTTTCCTAAAACATTTTTGACTAGGTGATGTTGAGGACAGTACTCTTTCAAAAGCCAGACATAAGAAGTGACAGATTCTACTTTAAATAGAAGTTTCATGTCTTACACCTAGCCAATTTTAGACTCATGCTCATATTTCTAAATATTTGGTTTTAACTGAGCCAAATGACATCGTGTAATTCATATAGTCGGACCTGACCTAGTTAGAAAAGGCGTTTGTTGTTATAGTTGTTGTTGCTCATGCTTCTGCATCTATTTCACCTTTTTATCACATCAGAAAAGATGGCAACTACTCAACAGAATAGGGAAGCACTTGTCTGAAGTAAACGTTAAGCTATTTAGAGGGATCTAACTAATAGACCTATCATGAAAACTATGTTCTATGTAACACAAACAAGAAGAATAATTTGAAACATAGTTGGAAGGAATAGTCTGTCCTCTCAACTTACTTCCACCTCACCACGTATCTGCACAGCTTTCACCATGTGATTATATTGTGTCTTGCATAGTTTCTGCACACCTACATTTCTAATTTAGCCACATATCTAAATATGTTTCTTGCACGTGACTAGATTAGCAAGAAACATTTTTGGTTGTAAATACTTGTAATGTCCCTTCTACAAGAATTCCAAAGAAATGAGAATTCTAGATTTTATTATGACCCTCACATGTAAGAATTCTTTTGGGACAATGAGAAAGCATTGGTTTCCTCTTACACAAAACCAAAACCTGAGTGTTTTATCATTCGCTTCCAGATATAACTATAAGAGCCAATAAACAAGAACACAAAGCTGGTAAGCAAGTTAATAAGACCTTAATTAGTAAAGTTTGAGATCTTAGTGTGTGTTTGGTTTGTTGGAAGCACACACTCCAAGACTGTTAAACGGAGAAGTATGTGAGAGGGAGCTTCCAACTGAACGGACGATTGGGATCACTCAACGATAAATCAAACACGCTCTCACTCTCTGGTCAACTTTAATACATTAACCTGTGGACATTTCAAAGTACAATACTAAAATCCTCTTTTATAGCAAGCAATAAATATTTTGTTCTTAATCTTGATGGCATTACCACCACATCCTTCTTTGAGCATTAGATTACCATTCTGATCACATTGAATTTCATGGAAATATAAAAAAATTGATCACTGACAACTTTTCCAAGGATTATGGAAATATGATGAGAAAACAATAGTAAACAGAAGAGTGATTTCCCATATCAATGATGATTTACACAGTCATAGTTACAGTCATCAAAGCATGCACATGCACTTACACTAGTTTGAATAAGACGTGCACCGTGTGTATTCCACTATCAAGAAAGAAAAAAGAAAAAAAAAACAAGTGACCATTAACAATCAAAACAGCTTGGTTTTTATGTTGGATGGATTTGTTATGTCATCAAATAAACATGTTTCAAAACATCAACCACTGCAACGAAGAGTACATGAATACATGACCCAGGAACATAAAAGAGTTTGAGACAATATCATCATTGCACAAAACTTCTACGAAGTTAACTACAACAAACTAATCACGTACCTTACCCAAAATGGGATACATCATTCATTACAAACGAAAAAATGCAACCCCATTTCTTTGATTAGTCTTTTCTCATTGGAACGCTCAGAAACCAACGCACTGGCAGAGAGAGTTCAATGTGACTGAACAATGAACATAGCAAATGAGTTCTCTCACCATTCATGAGTTAATGTTCGTGCAATTATCTGCGGAATGAAAAGAAAAGGTGTTTTGTGAATTGTGCGTGCGTGTGTGTTGAATAAGGTTGTTGTTATCGAATACTTGAGTAGCATATTCTCTCAATCTCTCTTGGGTGCCATGCCAGCAATATTTTGCTTAGTTTGATGCCATTTTATGGTATATTCTTTTTAGATACTTATATGTAAGTTGGAGAAAACAATAAAATCTGTTGAGAAAATTATGCAGTGTGTATCATATTAAAATATTGTGCCTATGTATTTCTTTATAGAAAATAAACAGGTGTAGGAAATATATTAAAAATTGTATAAGACAGACAGATAAAGTTTACATATGACATGGTGATGTGAAAATTTAATATGAAAAGATCTATTTACCAACACTCCTAATTAACTCACATGTATGGTGATCTGAAAAATCAATATTCAAAACTTTTTTTTAATATAAATCATTTCTCGCAAATAAGTGAGAAATATAAATACAATATCATATCGATGACATTTTTTTTTTATTTTGCGAAGATTGAACTACAAATAATCTACTATTATATTGATGTGCTGGAGTTATATACTAAAAAAATTTGCACTCCATAAACGTCTATAAACCAAACCACATGCCTAAATCAGTGTCACTAAAACTGAACCAGTACATAAGTTAATAAATTTTTGTAATAAAGGTTATATAAAATTATGTATAGTTTAGTTTAGTGGCAAATTTAATTCTGAAAAGGCTTGAAACCTGTGATTTAGTCTTAGTTTGTACTAACATTTATCCCAAAAACATTTTTCCTACACCAAAAAAACTTATTGAAAAGTTCATATCCTACACCAAATTAAAATATAAATATTTTAATCAACAGCAGTGAATTAATTTTAATTCACATAAATTTAATTATAATTAATAACTAATTATAATAAATTGCTTGAAATAATTGACTGTTGATGTAATTCTACACTAGTTTTTCAATGAAGTCCAAGTTTTAGTTGAATTTCTCAATAAGACCTAAGCAAAACACATAAGGGATGGATATCCGTATAATGCTATTAGCACTACAAGTGTTTTGTTGCTTTGTAGACCATCAAAGAAATTCACCACTGCTATTAAAATGCCATATTTATAAATAGCAGTATATCAGTGAATATAGCCTTTGTCATGTTCCTTAAAGTTGATGCCTTTCCATACACGTGTTTCATTCAGTCATTCACCATTGAAATATAATTTAGGCAACAAAAAAAAAAGTTCCAATTCTAGTATTTCTGCAAATACTCGACCCAGTTTGATCACAGTACACTTTAACCTTGCATTTTAATGGTAACCTGTGAAGGGTAACATCTGAAGTACTTAAATATGATTACACGTGCAGTTACCAAATTTGGGACCATAAATAGGTGGGGGCAAAAAACATATGCACTTGACATTTTAAAAATAAAATTAGAACCTCCAACAAGCCTCCCAGATATATTTCCCAGCAACTAAAAGTGCAACTCCATTTTGTGCCAGTAAAACACTTCCTTTAAATCACCAAATGGCACCAATGGAAAAACAGGAACCTTGCTTTCATTTAAGATCTCTCCACATTCCCCATCATAAGGAAATTTTTTTGTGCTTGACTGTATTGTAGTGTATATGGTTAACATGGAAGGCATTCCATTTCTCCACATCCAGCTGCACCATCAAATATCTAGCTGATGAAGATCAATCAGGCTTGCAGAATTTCGTATGAGTTCCTTCCGAACATCCACCTGATACAAATTAATAATAAAAATTCAGATTATAGCACAACAATAACTACTAAGCTGATTGGTGGTAATACCTGTTAATGTTATGACATTGCAGTGATTGTGCCTTGTTTCAATTATTTATTTTAATACAAAAAATGTGCATAACAGCTTGGGGGATCACAGTTCACAAATGCATTGATGATTTCCCCCTTTTTTTTAATTAAAAAATGTATTGAAAATTTGAAATCACAAGTTACTTGTCAAATATGGTTCCCATAACTTTCTTAAAGTTCAATGTATCAGTAATAAAATATATAGAAACAAAGGGATTCAAGTTAAAAAAAAAATCAGAAAATATGTAGCCATAGTCACATTACCCTAGTACCCATAAGAGACGAAAAAACAATATTTGCTTCTGCTGCATCCTCAACTTTTAATTGCTTCAATAACCTGCGTTCTGGATCCATGGTTGTTTCCCATAGTTGTAAAGGCATCATCTCTCCCAACCCTGCATTTATAAAATATACAAGAGCACACCATTGTCAATAGAATCAAGAAAACATTGTAAAACAATTAGCTCCCAGAGAAAAACAAAAGTTCAGCATTGGGGACTTTGGAGGCATAAGAATCTTATAGAATAAATGGCTAGAAGTCATAAACTAAAAAGAAACAGATAATTTTCAATACAATAAGACTCTTAAAACTTACTTTCTTCAACTAACATATTGTTCACTACAAGGGTCTACAAGACACCCCACTGATGGCAGAGATAATCATTATAAAGATCGACTAAACCCCCAAGTACTGACATGAGGTCATATTGTTCCTCTTGTTTGGTATGATCATGAATGAAACAGATTTTTCACAAACATTCCCTATTATTGAATGGTGCAACTAAAGCCCGAATGGACAGAAGGGTGAAAAAAACATCAATGACAACAAGACAATCTTGATTTCTACAAATAATTTTTAAGATTCATAAATTTGAAGTGGCAGACTGGTAGTTTAAGACGAGTGCATCCAATTATTTTCAAATTCATTCCTTTGACCACCCATATTTCCGTATACTTTTCTGCTTTTGTAGTCAACATTTGATCTACTTCATGATAAATAGCAGTTCTTGAGACATTAATAAGATCTATTAAATAAGATATTGCTTTATTTAAAATTTATTTTGTCAAGATTGTTATACAAGCCAACAAATATTTCTAAGGCAAGATGCATGAAACTAAAATAACTTTTCATCATACCTTTGAACCTTTGCATGTTGTATGATGCATTAGCAGGGAATGATCTTTGAAGCTTTTTAAGGTCAGCATCATCATAGCAATAGTGCACTTGTTTTCCCCTTACAACCTGATTATTTCAGTAAAGATAGCTCAAAGTTAGCATGATTCCATCTGATAGACATTCCATGTAGCAAAAACTTTAGGCAAACCTTGTACAATGGTGGAACACCAACATATATGCAACCTTCATCAAACAAAGCTCTCTGCAAGAAAGAACCACTGCATCAAATTTGATCATTTATTTTGATTTATATCTTACAGGAGCTGACTTGGATTTCATCTTCCATGTAAGTGTAGATTTTGGCCTTTTGTCATCATTTGCTGTGTATACTTTACCTGATATCTGAAGAAAAATGTCAGTAGCAAAGTTCGGATATGGGCACCATCCACATCAGCATCAGTCAAAATAATAATCTTATGATATCGGAGTGCATCCTTTTTAAAATCCTCTCCCTGAAACAACAAAAGACATTTCTTAATTAAAATATCAAATAGTTTATGTTAGTTAAGAGCAAAGGATTCCAGCACAGGTTATCAAGGATTTTTACTCTGATATAATTGTTTTGATTAGCATTAATGCAGGTACCGAGAATATCACTAATAGCTTAGTTATCATACTATTCAAAGATGGATTTTCCAATTCAATTTTGGAATTCATTGACAATTTTTATGTTCCTATCATATTCAGGAATCAGGGTTACTATTGACATTAACACCAAATGTATCTGTTGTCTTTTCCTAATTACCATGTCCATCCTCACATTTCTATTTTTTGTCTCTAAATTCATTTTGAAATTCACATCAATTGGTATTAACGTGTTTTTTGTGGGCCTTCATTTGGGAATCTCAACAATTTAAAAATTGCCTTTACCATTTAAAATTGGAATTTTAGCAGGTTGCATGCAAGTTACTCTTCCACTTAGACTCAGGAGTCAGGATCATATATCATATCACTAGAAATAAGTTCTTTTTTTCAACAAAAGAAAATCACTAAGACAGACAAAACTTACTAGTTATTGAAGAGATTTCAATTTAGTAATATAATTTAGTTATACTTGACAACAACCTGTTTTTCAGAATTTTCAATCATCTAGTTATTCATTTATGAACTTTCACTCCATTATTATCAAATTAATGAAACATGAACAATTATAACCTTCACTCCAAGACCAAGACCAAGAATTAAATTTTGGATTTCTTCATTTTTGTACATTGCTGCTTCATCCCTTCTTTCAATATTCAGAATCTTACCCCTCAGAGGGAGAATGGCCTGCATCAAATATGGTATGATAAATACATGACTTACACAACTCCAAATATTTCTTTTATATACATAATAGTAAACACCAATCTAAGTGCTCCACATATCAGTAAACAAAGAATTTAACGGATTAGATTAGATACAACAATTAGAAAAATAAGCATTGGAGTATACAATCAAGAAATTATCTAATTAGAACGATACCTTTGTTATAATGTTTTCTTACATTAAAAATGTAACATAAAGCTTTAATGACAACAAAAACCTTATTCCACTAGGTGAGCTTGGCTACATAAATCAGATAATGTCATTGGACTCGGTAATAAAGACCAAACTCTTAGGAATATTATTCACCATGAGATCTCTTTTAACAATTTTCTCCAATATCCTTTTCGGTCTTCCTCTATCCCTTTTCACAAGGCTAAAAACCATACAATCTTCTCCCTCCACCGATGCTTCTAGTGACCATCTTTGCATGTTCAAACCATTTTAACCGATTTTTTATAATCTTTTCCTCAATCAGAGTCACACCTACAATCATTTTGTATCCTATCCTTTTTTGCATACACATCCATCTTAGCATTCTCATTTCGGCTACTCCCACCTTTTTCTATTGCTATACCTTTAAAGCCCGGCATTCACACCTTTTGAACTTAGTAGATACTTTACCATCACAAATAACCCCGAATGTTTTTCTCCATTTTAACCGCTCAACTTGTATCTTGAGTGATCTTCATTAATTTCCTTATCATTTTGTAATTGTAATATTGATCCCAGATACTTCCACTTAGAAACCTGTGATATGACATCTACCATTTTGTAACATGAAGATTTAATAAAAATTAACATTATATTAGTTTCATTTTAATATTTTTTCATAGAAAAAAATGCTCCTTGGATAATTCACAATGTTAACACCTCTAAGATTTCATCAACTTAGTTATTAATATCCATAGATGGTAGAAATGGCAATATTCTACAAGGATATGGGAAACAAATTATTTCCTCTTAAAAAAAGTAAAAGATGAGTTCCCTTTAGTTATTTGCTTTTCAAGATGAAAGTGCCAATCTTTCAAAGCACAAGTGCACAACTACAATTTTAAATATCTTTGTGCCCAAATGAAACTCTAACTCTCAAAGGCATAAACTAGTCAAAAAATTAAATCAAGTAATCAAATAAATAGATTCTATTAGAGATAAAAGTCATAAAACAAAACCAGTTCTACGCCTTCTTCACCTAAGAATGTAAAATTTTAGGTCCTCAATATTACATCAAAGCCTCCTTGACAAGTGGTCAGGAGTTTGGCCCATACTGCCTCCATTCTTCTAATAAAAAAGTTTAACTTCACAAAAGGTATTGGGTGGCAAGGCTGTGCATTGTCCAACACCCCACTCCAAACTCAAAGGGCTATTGCAAGGAGCATGTTAAAGGTATAACAAACATGTCCTGTGTCAACACCTAAGAGCTTAAGCTTTTAGGAGACTCATTCCTCAATGGTTCCAAATTTTCCATAGCATGTAACAAAGATTAAAAATTATTTGGAATTTTGCATATCTTGGTCACACTTATGCAGACTTTCATCCAAACGCGTATACTTTACCTGGAAGCGCCTGTCACGCCCTTGTTTAGCACTTCCTCCAGCTGAATCACCTTCAACTATAAAGATTTCTGCAATATAGGGACAAAAAACAAAGAATTTTCAATTCAAAACACACTACCACCTCATCAAAAGATTTACCAAAAAGATCTCAGCTAATTTGATCAACTATGATAGGACACATAGCTCTACATAAACAATGCAAATGTAAATATATTGAACAAATAATCCAGTCTATTAAGAAACAACTTGTTTTAAAGAGTTGAATATTATAAGTTAGACATGATCCCAAATATCACCAAAGGACTCTTAAATATTATCTCTGAAATTGTGGCATAACCACCACATAACATCATAACCTAGACATCAAATTATTGTTTTCATCCCAATCCTTACAAATCAAGTTGCACACTTATTATTTCCAAAAGCTACCTCATGAGATGAGGATTGTCCAAGCCTTTATAAGCTTTAAGCCATATTCATAGTCAATGTGAGATCTCAACAAATGTCATATTCTGAGAGTTATATGATATGCAGAATTAACAGTAATAATTCTAGGCCTGTCACAAAATTGTGATTTAAATGGTAAGTAAAATAAGTTCCACATCAAATCAAATAGAAATAAGTATACCACATTCTTCAGGATCTGTAGATGAACAATCAGCTAGTTTTCCTGGAAGAGAAGAAGATCTCAATACACTCTTTTGTCTCACCAATTCCCTTGCTCTTTTTGCTGCCAGAGCTGCCTAATTAGACAATAAATTCACAAGGAAGCTTTTGATTAACATTCCTATCAAGAGCAATAGGGTTTAAAATACAGAATTGTAAACTTGAGAAAGAGATTATTACCTTGAAAGCATTAAGAGCTTTAGAAAGTACTGAATCAAGAACATCTGGATGCAATTCTAAATACTCAGTAAGATATTCTTGAATAGATTGATCAACCACTTTTCGCACCTCTGGATTTCCTAACCTTGTCTTTTCACAGCAAAGAGAATGGTAAGAAAAAACATAAGGGAGTACCATGAAATACGGGAAAAGAAATTAAGATTGTGAAAACTCCAATGTTCCAGGAGACCTAATGGCAAGAATATAAGCATTCCATCAAACTAATATAAAGAAGGCATTACCTTTGTTTGTCCTTCAAACTCAGGATTTGGGACCTTGACTGAGACAACACATGTTAGACCCTCTCTCACATGCTCGCCACTTAGAGTAATATCCTTCTCCTGCAAAGAGCAGAATGCTATTTAACAATGAAAAGAATCCACTTTGTGAACTCATAAAACAATCCATTTTAAACAAAGGGAGGCATTTGCTATTTTACAATTAACCATGTTTAGTAGAACATGTCAATATTTACAGAAGTTCCAGTTATGTTAGGGAGAGAATATATAATAAGGAAAGTGATTTGGTATTTTGAGTGATTAGTTACTGTAGAGCACCCAAAGTTAAGTGTAAGATAATGTGATTAGTTACTGTCAGAATAACAAATTCTAGACCAGGAGTTTTGTATTGCAGGAAAGTTGCCAGGCACAAATCAACAACAGGTAAAATAAATGGAAAAAAGAAGTTAACGAATACCTTAATAACTTTTGACTTCTTTCCAAGACTATTAAGTGTTCTTGTTATAGAAGCCTTCATAGCATCAATATGAGTACCACCATCAATAGTGCGTATACTATTAGCATATCCCAGTATTGTATCTGAATATGCATCTTCACACCTGGTAAAGAAGAAATGAAATGAATCACATATACTAATAAGGAATTATGAATAGTTGTCAGCCATATTATACTGAAAAATATACAATTCCATTGTTCATTTTGAGCTTCTATATTTACAAGATATAAAAGACTAACCCTTAATTTCACAACTTATTCTTATTCATAAGGAGTCAAGTGCCAAACAAAGACAAGCAAATCCTGACAAAATAGATGAAATGTAACTAGCTAACTCTGCTTATATCAATCCGATTTGGAGGGCATACCATTGAAAAGCTATATCAACTGTGATGCCATCTGTTTCTTTTCTAAAACTCAGAACATCATGAAGAGCTTTCTGGAACAGAAGGTCACTAGTCAGTAACCAATTTACAGCTACTGGAAACATCAAATCCAAATATATTAGATAATAAGTAGTTTTTCCATTAAAATTTAAAAGGAACAAATTAAAGAAATGAACCTTTTTTAAAAATAGAAAATCAGCACTTACAAGCATTGTTATGAACCCAAAAAAGAAAATAGAGAAAAGAAAATAATTTTATTGCTTGGCTGAAAATGCACAGTAGAGATATCTCCTCCAAGGGTTTCCCCTGCACAAAGGATTGCCCCTTTCCCAGCTGAACTAATGATCTGTTCTCCAAAAATGGCAAATCTCCTCCAATCTTTTCTACACTCCTACTATTTAAGTTAACTAGCCAACTAATTCTGTAACTAAATACTACTGCAACTGCTTTTCCTAATTTCCAGATCTAACTACTTGGCTTTATTTTGTTATTCTTCAGTTGTGGGCTACTGTCAGACACCAAGCCAGAGTTATTAATGCCTATGCAGCATGTAAAGAAAACAATGCTACCCACCCAGTAGCCATACAACTGAAAGTGAAATACTAACAAACCCCTGTGCAAGTCATGGCATCATCCTCCATAGGTCATTAATCTGCCAGACAAACTACAGAGATATAATGAACCCAGTGCAGGGGTGAGTTCAATTGTGATTCAACTGATTGTGTCAATAGCATTACCCAATTTATGTAGCAAATCTAAATCCAAATGGTACGTACCATTTAACTTTTTTAAATAATTGGCATGTGAAAGTGTTCACAGTTGTGACCTTGAAGAATTGTGCAGTAAAAACTATATGAAGTATAACAAATATTTTATAGAAAAACACAGATAATAAAATGTGATGCACACAAGTATAACAGAAATGAAAGTAAAAATTTAGAAGGATAAGATATCCTACCTGAGCAAACCAACACCAAACAATAAATAAACAAAAAATAATGACATCAACCATACATTACAAGCATAAAGGTAAAAAGTACAAGACCTTATCGGTGTTAAGCCATTTCACATATTCAACCAATCCCCCAGCATAGAAATATTCATTATATTGAACTTTCTCTGGATCATTGTCCTCTTTCCGAAGCGTGATTGTAAGCTGCAAAGATTGAGAAAACCCATGGTAAGATGCAAAGTAGATAGAAAAATGCTCTTCTAAAAGTCTTTGATTTATAGGTGGCACAATGAGGATTGAGGGGCAATGCTAGAGGCAGCTCGGTCTGGTTTTTTAGGTGAGCCAAAAGATCTAGAAAAGCTATTAGGTGAAGGCTCATGAATTATTTTTACATCTAATATAGAAGAAGTGTTCCATCTAGTCATGAAAGGAAATTCAGCAACTAATGAACACATTCATGAAGTAATGAAAACCCATGAATAAAATGTCGTGATGAAATAACCAAATTTAAGACCATATCTAATGAGAAAAATTAATGTTGTATGCGACATCACAAATGGACATTATAAAATCAACAACTTCACCTTTGGGTTGAGGAAAGCTAATTCCCTAATGCGTCCAGCTATTGTGTTGTGATCAAACTGAATAGCAGTGGTGAATACTGCATGTTATGATAAAAGTATAGCATGTGTAAAACTGAAATTTGCCATAAAAAACAAAAAAACATAACCTAGAAAAGCATGATCATATAATATAAACCTTCTTTGTCAGGCCAAAATCTGACACGTGTCCCTCGAAGATCTTTCCTTTCATCTGGAAGCACAAGGCATTTCAGAATTGACACTGGTTTTCCACGAGAATATGTTTGCATGTATTCCATCCCATCACGCCAAACTGTTATCTCTAGCGACTGTGAAGTTAGATAGTAAATAGGATCTTTAGATAACATTGATAACTAAGCATAACTAGCAACCTCTGACTAAAAACAGAATTTAAAAGAGATTGCATTATTTGCTAGAATCTAACTCTATGACAAATATGAATGTGTGGGAGTGTGTAAAATAAAATTAGAGCCAAAACATCCATACCCATTTCAAATTTTTTATCTAACGCTTTCATATAAACCTTGAAAAAGTTCAACCGTAAAGAAAAAGGAAAAATTGATAAAGACATACCTCAGACAAGGCATTAACAACAGACAAACCAACACCGTGTAAACCTCCTGAAACAGAGTAGCCGCTGTTGGCACCACCAAATTTTCCGCCAGCATGCAAGACCTGAAAAGTTTATAAGAGAAAACAACTATTATCCAACTAAAAATTAATAACAATAAAGATCAAGTATAAATAAAATGTAATCCAAGTTTGGACAAAATTGTTACAGCATAAGGCCCAACTTTTCAAATCATTTTTTAGGGGGAGTTAAGTTTAAAAAACAATTTCAGTTTCCAGTTTGTTTTCTGTTTATAAAAGTTTGTATAGGAAATACTGAAAACAACATTTTATCATTTTCTGTTTTCACTTTTTCATGTATAAACTTCAGACAACAGGAAGCAAAACGAAAATACAAAATATTTTCTCAGATCAAACAATTCCTTATCTTTATGGAACTACAAGAATGATAAGGTCCATCAACAACACAGATCTAGATATGGATGACTCTAATCACTAATCAGTTCTTTGAATATCCTTGAATATTGTCAAAAACATTTACAGAAAAATAAAAGAGAAAAATCTCAATCATATATGCAAAAGGTTAAATGATCCTCTTGTCAGATTTAGCATTGACAAGCTAATAGATTAGAGTCATAGAATAACAAAAAGCAACTATAGCAATAATAACAAGTTAACAACTAATAGTTAGTTAACAGGGAAATCTACTCTGGAACTCAATAGCTCAAATAAATTTCAAATAGTCATGCATTTCCTTACACAATAAATATGATTTTCTTTGATATACAACAACTCAATTTGATTTGAATTGCATGGTATCTAGAGCCATGCAACATAGACCTTCTGAAAATGTTTAAAGTGTATACATAGCAACTATCTAGACTTATTCAAGTAAGTGCAACCATACCGTCAACACTGTCTCCAAGGCAGATTTATTTGTAACTGGATGCAAGTCAGTAGGAATCTGCATTCCATGAGATAAATTAGTATATATAGTCAAAATAAAGCAAAAGATAATAAAAGAACACTGATCAAAAGAGCACAAGAGTTAACAGCTTAAAATCATAATAGATGGCAAATATTTATTTCCACAAAATAACAATTTCCTAGCATTGTCAACACAACTGTGAAGCAGTTTGTCATATATAATATTTAACTCCATAAAACTAAGTTAGAAAATAGTTACATTAAAGAAAAATAGCATTATATTGTACCCAACTGAGTTTTTTTTATTTTTTTCAGGGGTTTTTAAATTTTAAATGTAAATAAAAGGATAAGGTACATACTTCAAATTAACATTAAATTAGGTCACAGTTATACAAAAAGGAACCAACTAAAAGGACAAAGTAAGATGCATGCAAACAAAGAACATTCAACCAGTGAGAAAATTCAGACAGCAAAGCATACCCCACGACCATTGTCTGTGATGCTCACAGAATCATCCGCATGCAAAACAACATAAATCTTGGAAGCAAACCCAGCTTGAGCTTCGTCAACAGAATTATCCAAAATTTCGTACACCTAAGACACCACATGAACTCTTCTTCGATCAGAAAAACCTCAGAACAAGAACAAAACATCAACCAAAACAGCTGCAAAAAAACAAAAGCTAGAACACAATACCAAATGGTGCAACCCTCGTGGACCGGTGCTTCCAATATACATCCCGGGCCTTTTCCTCACAGGGTCCAAGCCTTCAAGCACCTAAATTTATCAAACAACCCTTCAACAAAAACATGCCACTTCCAAACCATACTTAACAAAGCAATTCACTAAACCAAATACTAAAGTACTAACTAACACTAAAGGTGGCCAGCCAGGTTGTCTGACGGAAATTAGTCATCGGCAAAACCGGTGATACTCCATACTAATAACATGATAACCAAAAAAACAAGTACTAACTAACAAGAAAAACACATGACATCATATAAAACTGCAGGCATAAATTTTTTTGACATGGCACTCATAAAATTTTTAGCACAATCAAATTGACCCATCAAAACAAATTAACAGAAAACCTGAATTTGATCAGAACTATAAGCTGTGGAACTTTCACTTTTGAGAAAAGCTTCGGTCGCCGAGATAGAAGACATAAACGCCCTTGGAGTGAACGCATTTGGAACCGAACAACAGGGAGCCAAAAACTTTCTCAGAGGAAAACTCGTCCTGAGAAAACCCAGAAACAAAAAATAAGGACAAACAAACAACCCCTTCTAGCATTACTATCGAAATTTCGAAACTTTTTCAAAAGGGTAAATGCAGAAAGCGAAGTTGTGCAAACCTGGTTTTGGAGAGAGTAGAGGAAGGGAATGAAGAAAGGCGCATGTGAAAGGAAGAGGAGGTGATGAAGCGAGAGGCCATGATGACACGAAGCAGAGGAGGGCGACGTAGAAGAACATGTGCCATCACATTCGCATTTGCGTGCAAAATCAAATACTTTATCGTTCCGTTTCCCTCCTAAGTTACCTTCTTCAGTTCACTAACGCTATCTCCTTTCTGTAAACCCTACTCTTTTTAGCGTACCTCACTTCTTAATGTTTTCCCTCCACACGAAAGGAAACAATAAAAAAAACATAACTAAATAAATAATCGCAGTTTCGATGGGTTTGTATATGGTGTGGTCCGGGAGAAAATGGATCACTGGTGGTGCATTCTTTGTGACCGTTCGATGTAATAGTTTTTCACTATTTACATGAAATGATTGATCTAAAGAATTATTCATTTCAATTCCCGAAAACTTACAATTTTTAATTTTAATTGTTGTAAAATATTTTTTCATTTTAAAATTTTATAAATTTATATTTTTTTAATTTGGATTCATAAAATGTGACATAAACTTATAAGAATTAAAAAAAATTAAAAAACTAAAATTAAAAAAGATATTAATTTATAATAAAAATCAAAAATATATTTAACACTATCATTTGTCAACTTTACAATCTCACCCCCTCTCATTTATTAATAACGATGTGTCATAATTCACAACTTAAGTTCAAAAAATGGTAGATTGCGACTTTCTCTTATTAGGATAGTTTTTTATTGGACCCAAAAAATTAGATGGGAGATGAGGTTATGTTGACAAATTTTAAATTTGTATTTCTAATGTTACATGAAATATTCTTTCATGATCGGGAAATGAATCGAGTCGTTTGTCAAGGTCTTTGTCTCGTTCTATTTAAAGTTAGACTCGGCTTGACTTGTTTACAATAAAGATCAAGCTCAAACTTTTTAAAAAGTTTTTTTAAATAAAAAGGTTAAAGTCCAATTATAAAAAAAAATTTATTAAACTTGACAAACCAGCTTGTTTAAGTAATAATAATAATTATTATTATTATTATCTATATCATTTGTATGGCATTATGAATGACAGGATGAAATGTCATAAAGTGTTTAGAAAGTTCATATGTGAACAATTTTCAAAAAAAAAAAAAAATCAAATTAAAATGATAATGCAACCAGATTAATACTTTCAAATAAAAGAATATTTTGTAAAGACATTTTTCAAACAATTTACATATTTTTATTTGACTATATTAGTATAAATCATCTCTAATCCATATATTTTGTAATATTATATTATTTTTTATTTTCTTTTAATATACTTTATATTTTAACAACTTGAATTCAATATACATCTTTTAAGTAAGCTTTTAGGGCTTGTGGGTCAACTCATGTTCATGCTGTATCATTTATCATTGACCTAATTACAATTATCTCTCCACGATGTTTACTTAAATTACACATACATTCTTCTTCTTTTTCAGACATTTCCGCGGCACCCCTCTCTTACTAACACAGCTAGGGTTAGTGAGGAGTGTTTTCTGGTTCACCGCCATGCGCGTCCTCCGCTTCTATAGCCGCCGTGCGCAGGGGCGGTGGAGAACTGTGCGATGTCAACAGTGAAGGTTTGGGAGGGTTTCGTATTTGAGATAAGAGAGGGAGTGGGTTTGGGAGGTTTCATGGAAGCTGTTGAATATGACTTAGTTTCCTTAATGTTGGGTTTTGCTATGCCTCTTCAATTCCTCGTGTTTCGATATTAAAATCAAAATATGCTGTTGAAATTACGCTGGTTGGTTCTATATGTTTTTGTTGCTTGCTAATTTATTCCTCCTTTGAATCATTGTGTAATTGAGATGCTGAAATGAATCGGTTTAATGTGAGTAAGGAATTGGTGAATTTGAAAAGAAAAAAAAAATGGGAATGGGATCTATTATTTCGATGTTGGTGAGGAACTTGTGAATTTAAAAAATTTATTTAGAGTCACTAGGAAGATGAATTGTATTGGTTCTGAATTTGATTTTGGATTTAATGCTATTAGAGTATTAGTGTTTATTTGGATTGTTTGGAATTTGAAATTGGAAAAATTGATTTGAACTTGTTCTTGTTCTTGCGGTATTTTTTTTTTCAGATGCTTATAATGGGTGCCCACAAAGAAGACAGGGTATTTTACACAAAAAAAAAAAAAAAAAAATCATTAAAAAGACATGTGCCCGACATATGATACCTTAGCTAGAAGTTAGGAGATTTTTGTAGGATAAAAAAAAGGAGGGGGCGTGTAAGTAATAAGAGTATAACCGAAGGAGTATCTTTGTTATTTGCTCTGTATTATATTTTCTTATCTTTTTTTTCTCATTAGATGTTAAATAGGTGACAGGGCGAGCCCTCGTGCAGCGGTAAAGTTGTGCCTTGGTGACTTGTTGGTCATGGGTTCGAATCCGGAAACAGTCTCTTTGCATATGCAGGCTGCGTACAACTTGGATTTATATGTCCTATACAGATTACGGATTGATCTTATGGAAGAAATAAAAAATGGTAAAATTAAATATTTTTAAAATATATTGGGTATAGAATAAAGTTTTTGGGTGTAGGAAGAATAATCCTGAATTATGGGTCATGTTTTATGGGCATTCAACTAGCCATGGAGCCAGGTCTCTTCAAAGTGGAGATTCAATCGGATTCCAGAGAAGTGATAGATTTGGTGAACGATGATCATAATGATGGTTTTGCAATGGTGAATTTGAATGAGTCTCTCTCTCTACATAGCTAGAAAAACAGGATAAAAATTGAAAACCACCTCTTGAGAGAAAGAAGAAAAACTCTCCAAAACGAAGGATAATTGAGAAGAAAAATCATTATATAGTATATACCCTTTCTTTCCTTGTAGTTAATTCGAATAAAGGCTAGGATTGAGTACACCTTTCCTTCTTTTTGTCACTCTTACAGTTTTACATATTAATGAAATTAACTGGCTAAATTTTATTATCATATATTGTGTTTCTGTGACATTTGAAATTGAAAATAAAATTAGATATTCGAATTTAAATTAAGTCAATTATTTAATCTCTAAATATTAACTTCTATAAATAAGGTTTATTTGAAATTAAAAAAAAAACAAACAAAAAAAGTCTGTGTATTGCATCCACTACTAATAGATTAATTTTAATTTGTCTGCGAGTATTTATAAGATTAAGATTTTCTAATATTAACTTTTTACTTTGTATAAGACAAACGCAATATTATAGTATCACCCATCATTATTTGTGTAAAGTCTTAATTTTTGCTTTTGTGTATTTCTTTTTTACAATATGATATTGTTATATTACTAGCAAGAGAGGGGACACTCTAGCGTGAACACAATGCTTGATCACTAAAGACTTCTGACTCAGGCCAAGAGCAGACCCTTGTCACTTATATAAGTACAAAATGGCATATTTGTTTTTGTTAGATTTCGTTACCAAAAATAAGAATTTGTATTGTCAAGGGGGTCTAGGTCTCCGGTCTTGTTCACTTTATTGAACATGATACATAAACTATTATAAATCTCTTTACATTGTTTTTTATTCCCACGAATAATAAAAAAAAAAAAGAATTTACATTTAAAACCCAAACGTGAAGGGCGGCATCAATATATTTTTCCCAAGAATTTGGTGAAAATAAAGGAAAAACCAATCCAGTTTCCAGATTAGGTGCAGCCCAAAGGTTGACACAGCATTTTGAAATAACTTTTGGGGCATTGCTAGGTGCACCCAGCATTTTATCATCTTTTCAATTTTGTCCCTTACACAATCTTAGAAGAACTTCTTCCATAAGAATTTTTCCCTCTTAAGCAAGACTCTAACCTGTGACTTTTATTAGTTCAACGCTCTAACCAACTGAATCAATTACGTTATAAAATAAATAATGTTTCTATACATAACATTAAATTTTTTTATGTATATTTAATGCACATATAAATTTATATTAAATTTTCTAATATTAAATATATATTAAATTTTTTTATTTTCTACAAATTGCAGAAGATGTATTGCTTAGACTCAAACCTATGACTATCAGATCATTAGCTCAACGCTCTAACCAACTGAGCTAATGAGCCAATTACGTTGTAAAATAAATAGTGTTACTATACATAACATTAAAATTTCTTATGTATATTTAATGCGCATGTAAATTTAAATAATAAATTTTGTAACAATTAATTTTGATATAAATCATACGGATTATTTAATCCGTATGTTTTTTTAAAAATAAAAAATATTTACTATTACAAAAAAAGAATATACAAGACATGGATGCCCTACAAGAACACAAGGTCCCTTCTTTACACCTTACCCCTGGTCGAGACAGCTTGAATACAGGAGATAGGGAAGAGAATAAAAAAAATGATAAATCAACAACTCTGTTCAGCACAAGGGGAGAGAATTCCTTAGAAAAGTTACACAGGATCACAGGCACAGCCAGTGAGTTTTGGCTAAAAGTTACGTGCACTCCTGAAAATCCAATGAAAAATGCGGTGAATATCAGCAAAAATGATGGCATCTCATTACACCGCAACATAAAAGAGCATCCCTTGATCAAATGCATACAGTAAAACCGAATGCTTAAAGCAAAACAATGTTTTTAAGATACCAGACTTTATAAATAGTTTTGCTGGCAGTGCACTCCATTTTTAAATTTTAAATTACAATTAGCAAAACTATTTCAGTTCGATTCCCTGGCCATGCACTCCATTTTTAAATTACAGTAATCCCCTTCATCTTCAGGATCAAACTGTTTCAGTTATCCTAAATCCTAATGCATTGTAAAGTATCTGGAATCAGATCAGGCAGGGTAGTTACTCAAGTATGAGAAGAATTGCACAATAGGTAGCAGTTCTAAGGCAAATAGAAAAGGCAATGGGACCAGCTTAGCTTCAGTTATGAATTACGATAAACACTGCATTTCAATTTTAAACGTTGAAGTTCATATTGACATCATATATTTATATAATATCCTTTAAAGTGCAGGGTGCACCTATATTTGGGCAATCATTGATGAGAAATTCAACAAGTTTACACAAATTCATAGATAACTATCAAGTTGCTCGTACTTGTCTAAATATTTAAACAGTTGAGTTTTTCATCAATGATGAATGCTGATCCACTCTGTACCTAACACATCAATCTGGAGGAGCCAAATCCTAGATTTTGACAGTGATAACCATGCTCGAGTAAAAAAAAAAATATATTTTTATAGTTAACTATCAAGAATAAAAAACACAATATCACAACAAAGAAAACAAAAAGATAGAAAATTGACCTGGAAGAAATTGACTGGGAATTTACAGCCCCCCTAGGAGCACTTGCTTGCCATGCCCTATGATCATGTTCCTTGCTAATCCGCATTGCGGCAACCTCCTTTTCCATAGAAGCAACTTCCCTACGCATTTTTCTGGCCTCAACTTCCATAGCCTTGCTCAATGTATCAACCTTCTTTGCCAACATCTTCCAACATTAAAACAACAAAATGAATTAGAAGAGGGAAAATGTGGAATCAGTAATCTTATTTAAGAAATGAGATGATACCTCTATTGCATCATCCTTGTCTTTAAGAGTCTGGTCTTTTTCATGACAAGCCTTCCTCAGAGATATAACCTCTTTTTGCAACATGTCATACAGCATTCCTGAAACATAGTCTTCATTTTCTGATTTAGATTTTTCGACTGGAGTACCATTTGCACTCTCCTCATGTGTAGTAATTGTTTCCCTGGTGATGGTCTGATTATTGTAGTTTGTTGGCATGTTATCTAGCCCATTTGCATCTGAAGTTGGCCTCTCTCTCTCCAGGTTTCTACTACCACCATCGAATGATCTCGATGAAAGTTTGGCATGTTTTAGTAGCACATTAGCACTGTTTGATCTTAGAGACCCTGATCTTGAAATTGAGTTTTTCCTCGATTGATATCCATTGGAAGAAGAGGCAGAGAGACTCTCAGCTTCACCAAAAGATTGTCGCCGTGAAGGCCCAGTGCCAATGTTTCTTCCATCTGATACAGTGAATTTGGAATTACCATTAGATGTCTTAACCCTTTCTTCCAAAACTTTGAAGCGCAATTGATATTTTTCCTGTCATATCAATTAAACATTTTAGTAGAAGCTTTTCAACAGGAATTGAGTGTTTGGAGTCAAATAAACATATTATATACCTTCATTTGTGCCTCTGCCTTTGCAGTGCGCTCAGCTATAGCCAATTTATCACGTAATTGTTGCATTTCACCCTACAAAATAATGGAATTAATGTTTGGAAGACCCACATCGCCTGCCTCAATTCTCAAGGTGCAACTTATATATCTGTTCGGTAACTTCACTTAATGTCAATTGGTTTTAAGCTGAAATCTAACAATTAACTCAAGTTTTCAGTAAAATCTCAACAGCTCCATCTAATTTATGTGCTATCAAATCACATCATTCTAGCATTCAAATTCTTGCAAATAATATTAAAAACATTTCTTAGATTCTCTTACAGTTTTTCCACTTATGACTGACTACTGGTTTCAAATCAGGGAAGCACTTTATCATTTTTTTTATCAGTAAATGTTAGTTATTATTTTTTGTTACATCAATCAATGACAAGAATATATTGGGAAGTCAAAGGGTAAAAAGCTATATAATATCTGTGTTGGCTCCAAAACCTGAGCTAGAAACACCTGCCTCGTCAGCATGTCAAGAGGAGGCAACAAGAGAAATACAAATTGCCATAGCTACTTTGTTGATCATCAATTTTATTTCTTTCTTACCCTCTCTCTACCAGTCAGTGGTCCTCTAACCTTGGCATTAGATATATAAACATTTGATCATAATGTAACCAAGAAGACTAGTGTCAAAGACTAGAACAGGAAAAATGAGTAAATGGCATATCGTATGTATGACACTCTGAAAACATCAATCAACAGGAGTATTTTGTGAACATCTGCTGCAAGAAACATCCAAGTAACTTGCAAAAGACAAAGCAAAAGCAATTTCTGAGCTGTTCACATGCCTGAAAAAATTTTCTTTCTTCTAGCCACTGCTTCACTGGCATCACTTTATCATTAGCATCTTTCCACTCATTTGCAACTACAGTCGCAACCCTGTTTGCAGTAACTTTGGCACGAGCTACTTCCCGCTCCAAAATTTTCCTTTCCTCCTATGTCAACTTTGATCGTTAGAACTTATAAGCAGCCAAGAGCATCTGCAACAGACTCAAAACAACAACCAGTATATATGATGATTATCCAAAGAATGTTAATATTTACATTCATCTCTTGCACTTTACGCTGGTAATCACGGACAGCATTAGCAGCAGCCCCACCAGCCAAGACAGCCTCTTCAAGCTCACGAACAGTTTGAGTTAGTTTTTCAACTTCAGCAACCTTTTGCCGAAGGATTTTGTCCAAGATTTTGTTCTCCTCCTAACATAAGAGTGTAACATGCTTCATTAAATTTTGCATTCCACAAATTGAGTATGTAAAATATGTGCCTTACTAGCAAGTATAAGCACAAATAATTTTATTCTAAAAAAAGAATCACAAACCTGGCATATTTCAATCTGTTTCATTAACTCTTGATTTTTGTTTTGCAGATCATCAACCAAGGATGCTTTTGCCAAAGCAATCTGAACAGTTCTCTCAGCCTCAAGAAGAGCAGCCTCCTTCGATTTGGTTAGCCGATCCAGTGCTCTGTTGTCATCCTGCAGCTTTGCCACCTAAACAAATATAGCAGCAAGGATAAATAATATAGACCCCTTTGGTCTTAATTCTGATCATGGAATGAGGCATCCATGGGACATTGAATAACTGAATAAACTACCATCCGGTCCCAGCTAAAAGCCAATTCAATGCATGACATAGCCATCAAAATGTACCTCCATCCTAGCAAGCTTGAGTTCTGCCTCCAGGGGTGCAATAATAGCTTCAATAGGAGGCATTTCATCGTCTTTCTGTGCAGCATGAACCCTTCGAAGTGTGGCTTCTGCAGCAAATTGTGCAGCCAGTGCTGCCCTTTTCTCCTCATTGATTTTTTTTATTTCAAGGTTCTGTCAAACATATAAGTAATAAGTGGCACTGGAATAACGGTTATTGTGAGAAGCGAAGAAAAAATTCAATGAGGAAATATCTAGTGTAACTGCTAGTACTACCTTGCTTTCCAGAAGAGCTTCAGCTGCTTTTAGCTTTTCATCCACCTTGATCAGCTCATCTGTTAGCTGAGATGATTAAACAAATGAAAACACAGGTGTCACAATATTGAAATTTGAAATTTTTAACTACCAAAATCTTCATTACACACAGAATTCACATAGCAAAAACCTCTCAACATTTATACTTCAATTCAAAGAATTACTAAAAGCATGAAGTTCTAGAGAGATGACAATATTCTGAAGTGAATGTTTACGGTAGAGCATTGTTTTGCTTTGTCAAAGATAACAAGGAAAACAGAATGTGGCAGCTCATTGCTTCAATGGAATACTAGTTCATTCCACATAATACCAAGGTTCCTTGTGAAGAAAAATACAACTAGAAAAATATTAAAGCAAATATCAATGTCAGGACCTTGTAACAAAACAGTCAAGGACAAACAAATAATACAAAATTGTCACACAACTAATAATACAGTTTCCTCATATATCATCTCAGTTTTTGGAGATTTTTTTTTATCAGCAAAAATATGTATATATTATATATAATAATAAAATCAATACAAGTGGTACAGTTGTATATACATTCTAGAGTCATGATGTGCGGAGCTATGGTGTCCTAATACAAGCTTTAGTGCAGGTATTAGGCAGCCATAGATCTGTATCTAAACTAGGATCCCAACCACAAAAATATATAATCTAATCCCCCCCTGAACACAGAACTCAGCCCTGATGTTGCTGGACCAAGAGTGGAAAGGAATGTCAAATCCTTCCTCCATATTTTTAAGCCATGTCCAGCAGAAAAATAATGCATCATCCATCAATTTTTTACCGTTGAAGCTTTCATTTGAGAAGACTATCCTGTTCCTATGGTACCATATACACCAGGTCAGAGAAACATGTAAGCATTCCCCACTGTGTAGCTCCCACTTGGATCCCCCTCCCAAATCCAAATGTCTTGTTGCTGAACTTGTACTGTCAGACCCTCTATGTCCTCCATAAATTTTGCAGCTATGTCTATATCACCCTCCAAAAATAATCTCCTCCACTGGAACTGCCATTCCCAATCTCCATTTGTTGTCACCCCTAGCTGCTGGATATATTGTTGTTGCTGTTGAGAAATTCGGTACATTCTTGGGTACTTCGCCAGCAATGAAATTTATTGCTGCTTCTATAACCCCAAAAAAATGTTCAAAGCAAATTCACTAGCCAAATAGAAATTAAATTCACTGTAGGAAAACAAACAAATAACTCAAAGGACATATCATCTTCTAATGTACAATTCAGTCTGCACTTAATCAAGAAAACCAGAAATGCCTAATTTGATGGTTCAACGAGATAGGCACTATTCTATCTCACAAAAAATACAATTTTCTTTTCTTAAAAAAATACAAAGCATATTAACAAATTAACGCATTTAGAGAATTTGACGAAGAAAGATTTAGATACCTCTTCAACCCCCCTTTCCTTAAGACGCTCTGAATTCCTCAATGACTTAATTTCCGCAAGTGCATCCCCAAGCTCTCTGTCTTTCTCTGCAAACCAGCCAATCAAGTGTTAAAAACAAAAGGAAATAATTAGTAAATAAAAAAATTGGTTTCTCACAAGTCTCCTCCTTCGGGGGCAATCCTGTTCGAGTCACCATTGAACACTAAATGTGGACACCTCTTCCAGTGGGGATTCGAACTTCCTCTAGACACTCCGTTGGTAATTAATAATTAATAAATAACAATCAAAATAAACCACCATAAATTAAAGATTATTTACTAAACACAAAGTAAACAAATAAACATATTGCCATATATATATATAAAGCAAGTTCATTTCTCAATTAACATTTTAAAAAGCTTAACTTTAGCAAGCTCCCGATAGAGAAACTGAGAAGAAGCGATTAATTTATTCTCGGTTTTTATGAATTACAATATAACACAATCTTTTACAATATAACAAAATTGAGAAGTTAGTGATGTAGTGAAAATGAATTTGAAATGGGTGCATGCCTCGGAGTTCGTTCTGGAGGCGCGTGAGCTCGACGCGGACCGGATCGGAGCCGTGGAAGAGGGAGATGAAGTCGTCGGAGGGCTTCTTGGGGCGACCCTTCAAGGCCTTCGCGTCGGCGTCTCCGGCATTCCCAATGTGGCTGCTCGCCATCACAGATATGCTAATGCTTGCTTCAATCTCATATAACAAACAAGAACAAGATGAACCCTGACCACAATTTCAAAATCAAAAGCCAACGAGAGAGAGAGAGAGAAAGGAGAAAGGTGCGTTTGTATTGTTGTAATGTAAGTGTGTGTTGTGTTACTGTGTTAGTTTGTTGTGGTGTTGTGTGTGTAGTGACAGTGATATTAAAGAGTGGGCAATGTTTGGAAGAGAAATAAGTCAAGGATTTTAATTAGGGAAGGGACGGTCCTAATCAATTCATCATCCAAAAAGGTCCAAAACTATTGGTATCTTTTGGTCTGCACTTTTTTGTTATATAACAAAAAAATCAGTTAAATTGCTTTTGTTTTAAGTCCAATTAAATTTTTTAAACCATTACAATTAGTTTATCTGAGTTTTGGATGGAATTTTGAGTTATTTTTATAAGTTTTTATCTTTTAACTTCACTATACCCCTTCTAATAATAGTGTATTATGTGAATATCAAATTCAGATCATTTCTCATATTGTTATTATAGTTATATCTATTAGGTAATCAAATTGTTAAAACTTTAAAATTATTAGTTGTTAATTTTTATTTGGTTAAAGTAATAATAGAGATTGTATTTAAAATTTTAAGATTGTATTAATAAATAAAATTATTGATTACATTTTTCTCTAAAATGTACATATGAAATAGCAGATGTAATAATTTTGTTATTTCTTTATTCTTTTTCCTATTTCCTTTTTCTTGTTTTTTTTAAAAGAGTTGAAGATTAATCTGCTTCAATTCTATCATTTAAAAGACATCTAACAAAAAAAAAAAGGAGTTATACCTTTTAGAATTTGACGAATTTTTTCAATAAAAAAAAAAGAATTGGATGAATTTTAAGATGAAGTATTTTAACCCTTAAATTCATCAAAGTATATAATATTATCATAAAGTTTTTCCCATGAAATTCTTCCTTCCTTCACAACCATCACTACCCACCCTTTGGTTGTTGTTAGGCTTTCGCTGTCAACACCTCTCCCTTTTTTCTACCACCCTCATTCCCAAATTAAACCCTCGGACGACAAGGATCCTTCTTGACCTTAGTGTTATATTTTTAGGGTTTTGAACCGCTAAAAAATGAGTTGCTGTTAAATTTGATAAAATATTAATAAAATTAAAACCACAAAATCACTTAACGGACAATACTTGATAACAAGAATTAAAAATATAAACATACAAAAATATCATAACTAAGATCGGTAAAAAATTTATTCAGAGACTAAAACTAAAAACTCAAAAAGGTTCATGAATTAAAAGCTTAATTAACCTTGCTTATAAGTTTCTTGTTGATCTTGAGACTAATCTTACGTCGTTATCTTTTCTTTTTTTTATGAAGCTTGGTGAAGGAGAACTAAAGCCTACAATAATGGCTTTTACAACTAATTGATCCTCCTATTAAATAATTATGTTACTTTATAGTTCAATAATACTTTTTCTTGTAAATTAATATATTTTTAATAAAATTATTTGTAAAAAAAATCTTAATACAAATCATAATATTTGGTATACAATTTAGTTAAATATTTGTAATTAAAAAATTAAAAAGGAGATTAATTTAGTTTTTAAAATTTATTTTCTCTTCAAATATTTTTCTTATTATAAAAATATTTATGTCTTTAATAAAAAAAAAACATAATGATGCAGCACACAAGACACACATGTTTTATAATTTTCAATAAATTTTAATTAATTACAAAGAAAATATTATAAAAAGAGTATCCCTAGCATTATTTTTTATATCTTCATATATTGTAATGCTTTTATTTTAGATTTATGAGTCGTGTGATAGTTTTAGAATCTATTTCATTCGTGATTTATGACATTATTCTTCTTTTACTTTAACTATGTTACTCTTTTAAATAATTCTTTTTGAACTCAATAACTTTCTTAGGTAGTATTAAAATAGAAGGTTGTGTCAATAAAATCTAACTTAATAGATTAAGCATGAATTATTATAAACTCTTGATATTATCTTTGATTTCTATAGATAAAAAAAAAATAAAAGTTTCATTTTATGATTTATTATCATAAATATTTTTTTATGCAGTTATCATAAATCTATCATCTCAGTTAAGAGCATACTGCATAATGATTCATAAAGTCTTCTTTATGCTTTACCTTCTTTATATTTATCTTCATAAGTAAAAGTGGTATTGTTATTGAAAGGATAGATTGCAAATTAAATATTTGTGTGATTAGTTTATGAGCATTGTTTGAAATTAATAAACATGCTCAAATTAAATATCGTTGAAATGTTTTTCTTAATGAAAAATGTAAGGATATTTTAATAATTAGTTATTTTGCATATTTTTTTGCCAAGAGTGTAGTTAATTGTTTTTATATTATAATTTAGGGCGATAAGATCCATGCTACAATCAAATTAAGGCAATCACATGAAAACAATTTTAGGAAATCATTCAAGAAGGATTAATTTATATTTAAAAAATATATTAGTGGTTTAACCTAAACCAAAATTCAAGACTATTAAACATAAGTATAAGCTTGATTAATTTTATTTGTCACAAAAGTCACTGGAAAATTGTGGACAATATATTGTAATTTGTTGATATATTAGATGGACAATATGACTTTCTCTTAATTAATTGGTTAGAACTCTTTACGTATTTTGCATTTACTATTTTTTTCTGAATGAGTTTACATTTACTGTTATTTAATGATTTTGACAAGTTTAATATATTAAATAATATTATGATAATGCAAAGCATCTTAAATGATCTGCACATACAAATTAAGCAATTTGAAAATATGGATTTAATTGGTAAAAACGAAATTTTTTACGGGATTAATCAGTCACAAAATGTCACATCTTAACATAAAATTCCTAACTACCTTAAGTCACATATACTATACTATGTATTATAATTGGTCGACAGTTAAAAAAAATACACTAACATGTATAAATTCCTGTAACGTGGACAACATTCAATCATAGAGACATTACTGGTATAAATTATTAATTAATAAGCATGTTTTTATGTGTAATTTTTTTATTTATGCCTATTATCTATTAATTTTGCTAATAATTAATCTTAGCTATAAAAAAATATGTTTGATCATTAACAACATTCAAAGCCTGTATTAATCACAGCACCTCCAAGACTACATAAACAAACCATCACAACTATTGCACAGAACCACTTGAGCACGCCAATGGATCATTCCAATAGAAGATACATATAATCTTTACTGGTGCAAAGAGGGGTGTAGTTAAGAAAATTTTCCAATCACGCTGTGCTCTTGCACAATGTGATTGATTTATTTTATTTTATTTTTATTTTACATTTAGAACCATTTTATTATTATTTTTTAATTTTAATTAATTAAAAACGCATTTTAATAAATAAAAAAAGCTATTGGTTTAAAATAAAACTTCCTGAACTAAACTAATAGTATGTAAACATCATAAAACTTTTTTTTTTCATAAAGATTTTAGTTAAAGTTGAGTCCTGAGAAGGTTTCACGTTTAAGATTTCTTATAGTAAAACTTTTAAAACTTCTTTTAAATTAAAACTTATAAAACGTATTTGGATATTTTTTATAAATATTTATTAAAACTAAACTTATTTCATAAGTTAAAATTAATTAATACATAAGTTGAAGTTAGTTTTTGAGAAAACTAATATGAGAATTTTTTTACAAATTAACTTATAAACTAATTTTAACTTATAAGAAAGTTATTTTATTTTGTTTTGTTTATTTTATTTTTTATAAATAATTATAAGATTATCTAACAGAACTATAAAACTACCTACTAATTACTGATAAAATCCTCATATTAATTCCTGAATTAATAATCATTTTGTTATTTTATCTTACTTTTTAAAATTTGTTCTTTTATCTTTTAAAAATTTATTTTAATCTCTTATCTTATCTATTTTATTCAAAATAATTCTTTATTTTTTTTAAATTCACTTCATTATTTTATTTAAAAGATTCAAATGATCCCTTAATTATTTAAATATATTCAAAATGATTCTTTATTTTTTTTAAATTCACTTTATTATTTTATTTAAAAGATTCAAATGATCCCTTAATTATTTAAATATATTCAAAATGATCCTTTATTTAAATATTATTTAAAGGATAAAATTAAATATATTTAAATAGTTAAATGATCATTTTAAATTTCTTAAATAAGATAATACAACAAAATTATTTTTTTAAAATAAATTTTATTGATAATACACCAAAAAGTAATTTTTTAAAAAAATAACTGTTATTTTAAACCTTTTAAAAAATAAAGAATCAAAATAATTTTTAAAAAAAATAAACGAATCACTTTAAAAAAACGAAGGTAAAAGACTAAAATAGTCATTTAATCCATATTAATGATAAAATTGGAACCCATGTGCTTGTATAAAATATGAAATTACCTTTATTAACTAAATTAACATTTTTGTTAGCAGTCATAAAATATCTTATTTTGTTGGTGAAAATGTCATAAAATATCTTAAGATTAAGAATGAAGACGTGGGGCACGTGCCATTGAGGTTATGGCCATGAAAAACATACACGTGTTTCATGGACAAAGAATGATCCTACACGTGTAGGTTTAATCATGACAACGGGTTTGGTTACTGGAAAATAATTTTAAATTATAAATAAGAAAGAAGGCATATATATATATATATATATATATATATTAGGGCCATAAGTAGAGGTTAGGGTAGGGTACATAGGGATGAGGAAGCAGTAGAAGGGACGGGAGCACATGCGATGCGAGTCGAAAAAGGCATAAAGTGCATACACACGTGCCAATGTCATGACAAAACTTGAATCCAATTCCAACCAATTCATTCAGTGTTCGGGACAACGATGACTCATTTTGTCTTTAAAAAAATTAAAATGGACTTCAGTATATTTTTGTCACCCATAAGTTTATATTTAATCAATTTTACTTCTTGTAAAAAAAATTATATTTAATTATTGTAAATTTGCATGATTGAGATGTCTGATCCTTAAAATATCAACAGCAATTCTCATCTTATAAATTAATTTTATAAAATTGAATTATGCTCACACTATATTCTAAGATCATGATTATAATTGTGAAAAATAACCCTCTTCTTCCACGTTATTGTCAATAAATTCCAAGGAATTAATACTCCCAATGCATCCAGAAAAAAAATACCTTTAACGAAATTTACTTTAAAAATTATTGATATCACTCTTTAAGTGTTTATGAAACTTAAATTCCATTTGAAAGGATAGTCAAATTATAACAATTTAGTCAAAATTATAGCAATTTCTCTTCTTCACAGCAGCTACAATTAAATGTGTTTTTTCTTCTTTCATTGTATATATTTTTTTCCAATATTTTCTTGCATACCGATCGGAAGTCTAAATATATCTAATTCTCCATTCTCCCAAAAAAATTGTTGTGACATTTGGAATAAATTTTAATTAATATAAAAGGGGAAAGAAAAAAAAAAAAGAGGTGAAAGCCTTCACCAGCAGCAAATTGCTCCCTTGCATTGGCTTTGATTGCAAGATATCAAATGAAATCCAAAATTTGTCTCAGCCACTGACACTGTCACACGGTTAGTTTCCGCGCATGTTTTGGACACCTTCATGCACCTGTCTCTACTTGTACGGCTTGATAATACACGCCCATGTTTCTCTTCTTTAGGATAAATACTACTTAATCACTTTATTGTATCTTTCAATCATTCGTACACTTTGTCAATCATTTCCGATCATAATTTGGAACCATTTATTATTTTTTTATTCCAAGAAATATTTTCATTTTCTTCTTTTTCTTATTTATTCCATTTTCTTCTTCCCTTTCTTTACTAACCAAACAAAATGTTAAAACTTTTACCATGTCAACTTTTATTCATATTTTCACTTAATATATATGACACATAAGTGTTGGACCGTGTAAATCACTAGGTCATTGAAGCAATAACCTCTTGTCTTCCTTTTTTTAAGACCTTAATTTTTTTTATATGTTTTTGATAAATTGTTTTTATTAATTTAAACTATTAAATGATAAGTTTTGTTATAGTATGATATATTATTTATTATTATTTTTATTAATAAGACCACAAATATTAAATATAGATGTAAGTATTATTAAAAATAATTTAATTGTAATTTTATTATTTATTTAAAAAAATTATAAATATTTTACATCTATTTTGGATCCTATCTCTTTCCTCACCAAAAATATATTATTAAAATTAGTATAGAGTTTAAATTTAATGAATGAATCTATAATTGATGTCAAGATCATACTTTTAACTAAAATTCTATTTGTATCAACTATTTTATATTTAAATATTTTGGTGTAAATGTTGATGTCAAGATCATACTTTTAACTAAAATTTTATTTGCATCAACTATTTTGTATTTAAATGTACATCTTTAATTGGAAGTCAATTTGAATACATTTTCAAATATGAAATTATGTTCAATTTTTTATTTGAATTCTAAAAATTGAAAAAAAAAATAGTATAATACTCTTGATTCATTTTTAAAATAAAGATATTGCAAAAGTGCAAACTAAAAAAATTGTACTCTAATTAAAGTATTACATTATATCCAAAGATTCTTTTTTTAAAACATGCATAGTTTCTAAAATATTATTAGCACTTATAACTTTAATTTTTGTTAGAAAAATTAAAACTAAAATTATTTAAATCTGAATTTGTCTTTTTATATACTAAAATAAAATATTATAAATATTTACATATTAAATTTTAATGAATATAAAATAAATAAATTAACTAACGATAACAAATTACAATTTAAATGTAAATTTCACCTTAGCCCTAATAACGGCTAGATAGGGTCTTGCATAAGTGCATTTGTTTCCCAAAATATCCTTTAAACTGTAAAGTATAAGACTAATATAGGTTGAGGAAAGTTCACCTCTAGTCATATTAGGCATTGGACAATTCTAATCTCTTCCAACTCACCTTCATTGACTTCATTTGAATATAAACATCACAGATCATAACTAGTTATGATTACATAACATGAGTTGAAGCATACTATGAAATGTGTATTTTTCGGGAAAGGAAAAGTTTGATGATTCATAATAAACAAACAAATAATTAAGTAAATCTAGACGACAAATCTCTTAACATATAACCGTTATGTGGCCCATAAACAGAATTGAAGTAGCTATTACATATTTTTATTTTGTATTATAGGCTTTTGATGAAAGAGCCAAATAATGAAGCAACAATTACATTTTGGGTTTTAAGAAGAAGTGTCTTATCTTGTCTATAAAAAGTATGTGATGCTTCATTGATTCACACGCCTTCAAAAAGACTAAGGCTAAAAGATTCATCTATTTTCTTTATCTGTTTTGTGAGTATATTAAGAATCTTAAGTTCTTGTTTCCTTTGCTTGTAATAAAAATGGTTGAAAATGAGAGTATGATTTCGTTTTATACTCTTTAATTAATTTTGTCTAAGAGTATTTTATTCTTACTTTGTATCAAGGACTAATGATAAAATAATGAATATATTTTGATATTCATGGTAAGAGTTCTAACAAAATCTACTTTTACTCTACTGGGGTCTAAACAAGTTAGGATCAATTTAGGAAAAGTCCATAATTCCTTTGCACATTTGCACCTCATGTGTCGTTTATGTGATTTCATTGATGATTTCTCTTTTCTTTCAATCAATAAAAAATTAATGAAACACTAATTAAAATCTTCTTGTGGACTTTAGAGTAATTAATACAAGACGAGTCTGATTCAATTTGTTTTTTTTTTAATATTACAAGGGAATTAGACAAACCCAACCACCAGAATCAACCTAGTGATAAAAGATTCATGTAATTTGCAAAAGGTTTTAAATTTAAATCTTCTTGTAGCAATTGTATTCGTAAAAGAGAAATAGGAATCAAGACAATGGATAAAAGGGAAATGAAGTAAAACTTTTCTCAACAATCAGTTAATCATAGAATAAAGTTTATATATAGAAGAAAAAATTTTAATTGTACTTTTGATCTTTTTAATTGTGTGCGATTTTGGTTTTCAAAATTTTTCGTATAGATTGAATTAAGTTTCTCTATTTTTTAAATAAACAAAATTGGTCATGTGAGTTTTTTTCTACTTAAAACTCTTAAGTTATTATTTTAATTAAAATTATTTTAGGATTTATGATGGGATTTGGGTATGAAATAGTTTTAATCCAAAATAAAAAAAAATTATGAGTTTTGAAGAAATTTAGTAGAAGTATGAAGAATTTCATAAGACATGAGATTAAGGTTTGAGGGGGGATTTTTTTAGGTGAAATTTGATGTTTTAGTTGATGAATTTTGAGTAGAAGTCAATTTAATCGATTCAATTTGTATTAAAAAATCAAAATGAGATTATGAAAATTTTAGGTAAAAGAAAATCAACGAGGGACCAAATTTGATAACTTTTTTAAAAAAAAAAATTAAGAACTTAACCACACAATTTAAATTAGAGGTGTAAATGATACAATTATATGAGACTCATTTAATGATGAGAGAGAGGGGGGTGGAATAACAGGTGAATCATAGAACCTCATTTGAGTTCTTAAGCTCACTTTTGTAGGTCCTATGTATCACATCACATTTTAAGAACCCTTAAGTATTTTTCCCCCAACGATAAATTGTTAAGAACCCAGTTATTTATTTATTTTGGATGAAATCTATAAGCTTACTCCATTTTTATTGTTTATTGTTGATCATGATTGAGAGCATGGTTCTTACAAGTTCTTGTAAAAGAACAGATTCTACAGCTAGAATTCATGTCACTAATCTTGAATATAAGAAATAAAGAAAAATAAGAACAACTTCTTAGAATAAGAATCCATTTAAGAACAAGCACCGGAGATGGCCTAAACCATTATTAAATTTGTGCATCACATTCTTACAGTATACTCCTTTTTTTTTTTTGTCAGCAAACAAAGCATGAATATATTAATTTAGATGTCTAAGGTACAAGTTATACTCAAGAGATACCAAAAAAGAATAGCCCTGGAATAGTGTCGGTTATTATGCATTTATGAACCATATATCCATAAATGTTGCATAACCGAAAACATGAACTATTTACATGTGGCTATCTAGCCAAGTTCCACCAACCAAGATAAATGCTAACATTTCTATGTGTACCCAACCTGTATACCAGTAGTAAATGTATATCCCCCTAAAGCTATTGACCATTACCTCTATTTCAGGGTCTCAAGCATTAATTATGTGTCATGCCATTTTGTGCATTCAATCGATGGTTACCAAAGCAAGTTATCATTGCTTGTCTTTTAGTCACGTTTCCAAGACAAAAATTCACAAGCCACTTAAATTTTTCAAGCATGTATGTGGGACAATCGACCATTGCATGTATGACAAATGTTTAGCTTTGCCCAGAAATTTAAACCATGACCACGCAATCATTAGATATTCTTGTTGTAGCTGTTGAGTTTCTAAAGCTCCCCCTTAAAAAATAAACTTGTTTTTAGCCTTCCATAGGGTCCATGTGATTTCGCTCCATAACACATGTCTTGCTCTTCATTTTGTTATTGTTGTTGAGGGTAGTATGTGCTACCATAAGTGTTGAGATGGGTCTTGCGGAAGCACTGTGTTAACTCGTTGGTAAGTGTATCAATTTGTCACAAGTAATAAAGTTAAAATAGAAGTCTAAGTGTCGAATAAGTGTATCAATTTGTCACAAGTAATAAAGTTAAAATAGAAGTCTATGTGTCGAATCCACAGGGACTTTAGTTGTAAGTGATGCAAACCCAATTATTGAACAATTAGAAGAGATTGAAGAGAAAAGGAATTGTAAGTGTGAAAATTTGAGTAATAGGAAAAGAAAACGATAACAAGAAAAATAAACAATAATTTAAATGCAAAAAGATGAAGTCAGAATATGATAATGTTGGGACCTAGCATGCCAAAACTACATGTAATGCAATGTTAATGATTTTCTCTATCTAATGCAATCCATGTTTCCACCTACATCTACTAAGATACTATATCTTTGATTTTTTGCATGAAGAACCTAGTTTATTTATCCTTTTCGCCCATATTTCTTTGCAGAGATAAAAATAACAAACCGCATTAAGATAAGAGATGCAAAAATTAGGCAAAACAAATATCAATCTATTTCTAGCAATGAATTTATTTAGATACCCTTCCCCAGTTCTTTAGAAAATAACAATTTTTCAATGCATTACACTCCAAACATTATATGGATGATCATGCTATAATAAACATAAATCACAAAGAAGAATAATAGAAACAAGATTGCATTAAATAGACAATGGAACAAAATTACATTACAAGAATTTGGCCTGCTAGGCTCCCAACAAGGGGGTTTAACCCCTCATAGCCATGAGAGACTTTATACTTCATGGGCTAATATAGATGGAAGAAGGGGTTGGATGACTAGAATAAAGGAAGAGAGGAATGGCTAAAAAAGGAAGGTTTTCCCTAAGGGATAGGCTCAGGCTTTAGATAGCTCTAAGACTCAGTGTGTCATTTTCTTTTGCTTCCTACTCTTTTTATAGGTCTAAGGTAACTTACTTTTCACGCTGACTTCGTGCTTAGCACGGGTTTTCGTGCTAAGCGTGCCTTTGAGCTTCTTCATGGGTCTTCTTCACGCTAAGCCTAGGTTGCACGCTGAGCAAAACCACACGCTAAGCCTGAACTTGCCCACTAAGCGAGAGTGCGCACTAAGCCTGAATTGCGCACTGAGCGAGCTGTCTAATTCTTCCAATTCTTCTTCAAGGCTTTTTCTTCAGTTTTTGCATCAATTTTTCTCTAAAGCACTTGAAATCTTCTTCTTTTGACTTCTGCTAATAAAAAATTACAAAGATGTTAATTTCTTTATTATTTCATTAAAAACAATAGTAAAGTGAAGAAATTATAATCATTATTAACCAAAATTGACTATCAAATTAACTTAAATTTCGCAGTTATCACACTGTTAAATAGCCTTCACCCTTGTACTATTCCTTCCATATCTGCATGAAAACAACACATGTCCAGTTGTCTCTTGTGAGTCTCTATATCATGGGCATAATACATCTACACCTTCTTGTATGATGTTTCGGTTGAGAAGATTAATTATAGATGGCAATTTCTTGAAAAACAATCTCCACATGAAAACACTAACTTTTGGTGTTATAGACATATTCCTAATTGTGTTGAAGATTTGACTATTTTCACTGTGGTAGAAGATGCTCTTGTATGATTGTGTAGGCTGATTTTGTAGTGTATATCTTTGTTGTTTCTGGTTTCCATTTCCAAATATCTAGTCCATGTTGTTTTGGTCCCTATAAACCAATCCTAGAGAACAAAAATTGCCACATGTGCAAATCATATTGGAACATTTCCCTCCTCTATGTAAATCTCCACACACACTCTTTCGCCATCCATTGTCCCATCTCGAAAATGATATAATCTTTTTGTTCCGAGATAGAAAATAGCCTAGGGAACAAAAAGCAAAAAGGTACTTCTTCTTGTGACACCCTCTACCGTCACAAATATAAATAAATAATAAAAGGAAATAAAATCATATAGAATTTATTTAAAAGTTTTTAAACACATAATAATAAAAGGAAAGAAAACCATGCATAATTAATTAATTTTTTTAAAACACATTTAATTTAAATTAATTCAAAAGGATAAAAGGTTCACGTCCACTTAGTGAAATCATAGTAGAAATTGTTCGAATAAAAGATAAAGTTATCCAGGCTCAAAACAAGGTCGTCCATTCTGAATTAATATATAAAAAAATAGAAAATATAACACAATTATATCATTCACGGAATTATAATATATGAAATAAAATCCTATGCCCCGATGTCACACTTATCAGAGCTATCACAAGCTAAGTCTCTCCATCTCCAGCATAGAACTCATCATATGCTGGCTCACTTGAAATGAAATGGCAATCAACCCAAATACAAACACACACCGGAAGTGAGTTATCACATTCATATATAATAAAACACTAGAGCATGTGAAACATATAATACTTAGAGCTGAATTTATATAAACAACCTCACTTCACAAAATCACACTCACTCAAGTTCACACACTCCAAAAAATAAAATCAAATTACAATTGTTAACTCAATGAAAGTCAAACACAAGCGTTATGCAACAAATACACTAGATTCAAGCCTACATGCAATGTGGTATCATTTTTTAGTGAAAAATCTCGTCGGGCGCCTAGGAGTACATGACGGGACATGCCTCACAATGGGTAAGTCAGGTCACTCTCACTAATTAGTGAAATCATAGGGAGACCAATCAGAGTCACTCTATTTTACGAGAATGCTCCAATCATATGGGATCAGCACAGACTTAAAGGAACACTCAAATCGGGTGTATTTACCCCCAAGGCCTAGACTCTAAGGAATCTGTCAGGGCCTCTCTCTCCTGATTCAGGTCTAACCTAGAAAATATTTTTTTAACACACAGACTCTACCTATAAACTATGTAATGCACACAACTACTCAATTGTTTTCAAAATCTCAATCATTTTCTAAAATTATTTTAACTCATCGCGCCTCAAGTGATTAAACTCGTCGGGTTCCCACCTGAAACCCATCACAACTCATCGCGCATTAATTCATCGCCCTTAAAGGGTCTTACAGTTGTGTAATTGCATAATTCATAACTCACAATTCATTGCATACTTCAATTATACTCATATATTATGTTATACATTCATAGCAATATTTATAAGACACAACCCAGTACATACACATCGACTTAAATAATTTTCAATATCATATCAAAACAACACTATAACATCTTCAATGTCAATTAATTAATAATATGAATTCTAGGTAGCATATACGCACTAACCAAATCAAAACATTAACTATAAAATACTGATATGTACCTGTAAGTCTTGATTAATTAACTACTAAAAGATTTAACTAATAGTTAAGCATGTATTATGATTAATGAAAAATATCTAACTTCAAAGTGTATAAATATATTTACATGTAGTGAATATATATAAACATCACAATACAATTACATGAAATACCAAAAATATATATATATATATATATATATGTAAAATAAAAGCAAAAACCGTATCGATAATATCACTGCTACACAACCGTTTACAAATTAATATTTCCAATTATTAACATGTATTATTGCACCTCGAAAGAAATGTTCACCTGCTACAATCCGTTTATCAATTTAATATGAAAAAAATCATTAACGTATTAAACATATATACTGCACCTTAACGTATCAATCTTTTTTTTAACCATTGCAATTCTGTTTAGACTATTAAAACATTTGAAAAGCAACTCTTATATCCATCTTCACACACAGTTGATTATTATAACCAAAGGACACAAGGGTGTGATGTTGCTTTAATGCCAAACTCAGAAAGTCCAGGCCATAAGAATCATTCATACAAAAAAAAATCCATTTGAGGTTTGGCCATTCACGTTAGGGGGATCATATATAAAAAGGAATTAACGCGTGTATATATATATATATATATATATATATATATATATATATATATATATATATATATATATATATATATATATATATAATTTAAAAATTGAAATCAAATATTGAAACATGTAAATGATTCACGTAAAATCAAAGCTGGAAACATATCTAAAAAAACAAATTTTGCACGAGTGAAATTCGATCACAATGACAAGCGAAAAAATTAAAAAAAAAAAAATTTAATTTCAGAAAAAAAAAGAAACAACCCAGAATTGATTCTCTAAGGATCCCTATACATGTTTCTTCTAATCCCTAAGTGTGAGTAATTCATCCCTTACATCGAGGTAGTCGCTCAAACGTTCTCCGTTAACAATGATGACGTTTCTGATACTCTTTAGAACTCCTCTTCCGGTTGCTTTATTAGAATTTTTGTGCATCAGAAGAAGAAAAAAAGAACAGTGTTTTTTTTTAAGTTGTTATGAGTTAAAAGTTAATTTATATAATGAGGAAATTTATGATCTAATTTTATTTATTTATTTATTTAAAGGAAGTAAAGGGACGACGCTTACACTTCTAACCAACCATGCTTCCAAAATTTAGTCTGTTCACCATCACCAACAGACCACTCCACATTGTCATCAAACCAAGTAACCTCACTTCTACTTCCATAAACAAGCCTTGGGGCTTCCGTTTAAGAAAACAAAAATTGTGCTTGATGACAAACAACCTCTAATCCAAGCCACCCATTTGTATCCAAAGCCTAGCCTTTTTAACATGTAAAAGAGAAAATCCCACCTCACCGAGTCATGGGCTTTTGCATAGTCAACCTTGAAGATTACACACTTTTTCTTTTTCCTTCTAGCTTTATTGACCACCTTGAATGCTGGCAAGGTACTATGGAGGAGGTGCCTCCCTTCAAGGAAGGCACTTTGCCTTTGATCAATCACACCAGGCAAGACCACTTTGATTCTTCTTGCTAGGAGTTTTGTGATGATTTTGTAGAGAGAACCCACTAAAGAAATGGGTCTATATTCCCCTAGGCCATGTGGTTCATTCACTTTTGGGATAAGTGCAATGAATGACGCATTTGCCCCTCTAGAAAAGCACCCATGCATGTGTAATTCTTTCACAAAGAGCAAAATATCATTCTTCAATAGAGGCCAAAACTCTTTGAAGAACTTAAAGTTGAAAGTGTCCGATCCGGGTGCCTTTAAGCCCTCACAATCCCAAATTGCTTCCTTGATCTCTATCTGCTTGCATTAAGGAAGATCTTTGCTTATTGGATAAACACTTAAAAGGAATGTTCTCCAATCCAATATTGTCAAGTATCTCTCCACCAAAACTAAATTTTGAAGAAAAGAAGTTCTGAGTAATATCCTTTACCTCCCTTGGTTCTTCAACCCATCGTCCTTCGTGCTTTAGATCTTTTATCAAATTGAACCTCCTTCTAGCATTGACATAGGCATGATAGAACTTGGAATTGTAATCCCCATTTTGAATCCAATTGATCCTTACCCTTTGTCTTAGCACTATTCGTTTTGTCTAGTCACCTCCCACCATTGGCCT
This sequence comes from Glycine soja, assembly GCF_004193775.1. Taxonomy (NCBI): domain Eukaryota; kingdom Viridiplantae; phylum Streptophyta; class Magnoliopsida; order Fabales; family Fabaceae; genus Glycine; species Glycine soja. Next base: position 36,080,578 of record NC_041004.1, read on the forward strand.
TGCAATAAGAATCTTGATCGCAACTCTTCTTCATTAAGATCTCTTTCTTCTTTCTTCACAAATCAACTCTAAGTATCTCATCTTCTCCTGCAAAATCTTCATTTTTGCATTCAAGTCACCAAATTGGTTTTTGTTCCATGCCCGTATCTCCTTTTGAAGCAACTTCAACTTTTCTTTTAGCACAAAGGCTCCCCTCCCTATGACATTGAAATCCCTCCACTTCTCTTCCACAAATGTTTTAAAATCCCTATCTTCAAGCCAACAATTTAGAAACCTAAAAGGCCTAGGTCCCCAATCAAACAATTTAGAAACCTAAAATCCCTATCCGAGAACTTTTGTTTAAATGCTTGCAAGTTGCTCCTTTCCCACAAATCTAACCACTCCTTAGATACTAGCATATGGTCTATCCTTCTCATGGATTTTCCAATTGGTCTAGTCCAAGTAAATCTTCTACCAATCAAAGGTAGGTCTTCCAAACCCATATCTTCAATAAAACAATTGAAAACTTTCCTATCCAAATCACCATAGTTTTGTGAGGACTCACTTTTTCTTTCCGACAAGACTCTAATGTCGTTGAAATCACATAATAAGACCCATGCCTCCATCGTGTTTCTTCTTCTTTCGAACAAAATAGACTCCCACAACCTCTTCTTAGATGCTAGATCACATAGGGCATATATGTTAACCACAATAGGTATGTCTCCATTAGCCCAAATTCTTTCAAGACCTATAAAGCCATCACTAGAAAAAGATCTTTGGAGTGTGAAACATTCTTTTTGCCAAAGACAAAGTAAACCTCCCTCTGTATTACTTGCAGGATAGTTGATCCAACTCACATCATCCCTACCCCATAAAGCTTTACACAGGTTACTTGATACTTCTTGCTGCTTTGTCTCTTGCATGCATAGCAAATCTAGTTTCTCTTCCTTTACCATGTTTCTAATAGATCTCCACTTGCCGCACCACCCTACATCTCTTACGTTGTGAGTTGCAATCTTCATTAACAACTAGATTAATCTCCTTCATGATGGGCCAGCTTCCTGCTTGGTCTTCATTGCCTCAGCTTCTCTTTTATCCAATTCCATGAAACGTTTAACAATGTTTTCATAGCTTCGATCAAAGGTGATACCCAACTTTTGAGCCATATCCCAAATCTGTTCTGCCTTTATCATTTTTTTTTCTTCCACCAAAGTAAGCTTTTCTTATTGTCTTAAAGTTCCTCCCTAATAGAGTCACAGAAAGATAATGACTCCATTCTTTTGTTTTTTCTTCTTAGCTTGATACCCACGCTTCTTTTGTTGTGTTTGTGTTCCCCTGATGTTGTCTTGTTGTCACTCTGTAAGGCAAAACCATGCCCATGGGAAATATCAGCGACCTTGGCTTGTAATTGTGAGTCTGTTATAGGTTCGGGCCCAAACTCATATATCCTCCCCTGTGAAGTATTTTCTAGATGCACTTGCTCTTCTCTATAAGCAGAACATTCTCCAAAAAGTGGTTGTCCCACGTTGTTTTCAACGTGGTAATTAAGGCCTAATTCAAAGGATCCTTTTTCCAACCAACGGGTCCCACTGTACTCACCAATTGGTTATGCACCGTTGGTTACCATGTTGTTTATGCACCGTTGGTTATGCACCGTGGTAATTAAGGCCTAATTTAGAGGTTATGCACCGTTGGTTACCATGTTGTTTTAGAGTTGCTGGTCTAAAACTATGACCATTGGACAAAGCATTTTTCCTTCTATCTTCCTCAAACTGAGATGTCGTTGGCCCTTTTCTCACTATGCTTCGGCCACCGTCTAGATCATCCGTTGATTTTATGGACATATCATCATCTTCCCTTTCGCCAACCATGGAGTCTACCATTTCCCATGTTTTGCACAAGCAGTCCTTCTTTCATAGCCCATCTTCCTCCTCCATTCTAAACTAGTATTATAAGTGTCCATTGATCTGGATGATGTTTGAGTATTTAACACTTGTGACTAACGAGGCTTTGATAAGGATTCTGGCCCTGTTTGTTCTAGTAAGGTCCTTAGTGGCGTCATCCATGCCAACAAATTTGCCCATTGTTGTTGTGATTTGTCTAAAGCAAGCATCACTCCATAGTTCAATGGGTATACCATATAGGTGAATCCATACCAGCCTTCTTTCCAAGAGTGCAGCCTAACTATTAGCTGTAGCTTCCATGGCTCCTCAAGTGATGATTTAATTGGATTCTCAAGTGATGTTGAAGCATCAAGAATAGCTTATATCTTGGCTAAAGTTGTATTGTTTGGCAATCAGTAAATATATGCCAAGATGCTATACTCTAATCAAAAGAGAACTTGCAGGGTTACAATCGTAAAATCCAGTACTAGTGTCGTAAATATGCAATATGATAATTAAAATATATTATTGCTAAACAGGTAATAACTTTAAAGTTTTACTTGTAAAGTTCTCAACAAACAATAATTCAATTAAATATAGTTTAAGAGTCAGTTTGAAAGACTTTTATTCTTTTATTCCTTCTACAATTTGGTATCTTTTAAAAAGTATAGGATCGGAAAAACTTTTATGAAACCCACCCATGTTTTAGATCCTTCCAATATTAGACAGAATCACAAGAAAAAAATGCCTCTTATAGTTAAAAGACTAAATACCTTCATTTTTGCATACTCCACTTCAGTCACTCAATTTTTTTCTTAAATATTTTTAGTCACTCAATTTTTTAAATATTTTTAGTCTCTAAATTAAAATTTATATATTTTACTCTCATAAATTTACGAAACATTTTTTTAGTCTCTCTTATGATAAAAAATCATCACAAAATTATTCATTCAAACTGTTAAAAATCAATTAGGAGAGACTACAAATATTTGAGAGTGAAACATAACTAAACCTTTTTTTATCAAGAATATCATGTCATTTTATATACACTCTTATTTTTCCTTGTTATCTTTTTTCCTATCAAACCTACTAAATCATCTAACTTTTCACTCATTTTTTCCCTAAACCAATCATAGTATCAGGGTTCATTTTAAATTAAAACAAAGAAGTGCCTTAAAAATAAGATACATGAAAAGTTTAAATAATAACCGATACTAATTTCCTACTATTATTTAATAAAGTGAAAAACAAATAAAAAAAACTTTCTAGATTCATATAGTAGCAAAGTATTAATATGAATCAATATGCCTAAGACTTCAACCATCATAGCACTTAATGACTTAAACCTCACGTGACACACACCGCACTATCTGTATTACTGTATATATGCTTGTAAACTTAGATTATATTATTGTCCATAAAAATGTTATAGGCTCCAAAGTGCATCTTACCCTATCAATAAAATCTAATTCAATTTGTTGAACAGGATTCATGAGTTACTATAAACTCATACTATTTTTTATTCCTACGGATAAAAAAAATAATATTTTCTCATGAACACTTATAAAACACACACACCACGAAACAAGTTCAGTTTAGTTAGTAATGTCTTTCTAATATACCAAAAGAGAACGTATAAATACATACACCATGGAGCCTTATGTGCAACCAACCACAAACCATTAAGCAGGAAATGAAACTAAAGAGAGGTAAATACCCCCTCAAATAAAAGCTGATTTCTGATACAATGAACAGCTATAACCTAAAAATACAGATACACTATTTCTACATTTTTCCCTTCAACAGCTTCTATCTATCATACACCTATATAATCAAATTATTGAGACTATTTTAAAACCACAAAAGCTTAAAGAAAAATGTTGCACCACACCAGCAGTTGGCAGAGTAGAAAAATCATAGCATTTAATGTTTATAGCATCACAACTAGGCTTCAAGAGGAATTCATTGTCAAAAGACACCAGCTTCCATTGAACTCATTCAGAGCACAAGATTCAATGATCATCGGTGTTTAAGGGAGTCAGGCATGAAAGAAGTCCACTAATGGGGCTGTGAAATGCTTCACTCCCTTGGCCTGGCAAGCCACAAAGAACTCAGCGCTCTCAGCCGTGAGAAATAATCACTGATGGCAAGAAGAGCACGAGCCGATTGCCTGGTCGTTAATATTCGAAGCATTTGTTGTAATGTCTGCTGCCGCAGATTGTCAGCCTAGTAACACGAAAGAATGAGCTGAAGATTAATAATTTTGATGAGTGAATCCATCATGTCTGGAATAGTTTAGGTTCAGTTTTTTGTGCATGCACATCATCAGTTGCTTTTAGGCTCTCATTTAAAGCATCTTCCACCTAAGGCAGGCAACTATGCAATAAACAGTTTTATATGTTCCATCATTCTAATCTCTATTTCTATTCACATTATTCTTTTTTTTTATATCATGGAGTTTGTCAATTAGTGGTGTTTGACACAGCATGTATTTTTTTTTTGCTCAGCATTGACACAGCATGTATACAAGTGCACCAAGACAACACAACCTCCACAATCCACTCCAGTCATAGGCAGATCATTATCCTATTTATTTTATAGTCTGAGTCTTTTACAAAATAGACAATTCTTTTCGATGCTGAAAAATAAAGGAAATTCCATGTAAACCTAACAAGTTATCAAGTTCAATTACATACTTGGTTGATGCAACATATAATAAGATTTGACATGTCATTCTATTCATTAATATGATATGCCGACAAAATAAATTCCCATTGGGTGTTGATGTAAAATATTTTACAGTGAGAGTGCATATAAATTAAACTCAGTTAATTCAAAGCTTCCTGAGTTCTCTTTATTTCAAAAAGATGGAAGTTGAGAAAACAGAATTAGACCGGAAAATGAGCGTACCTGGTGAAGAAACCCCTCAAGTGTACCAAGCTTTCCCATGGCCATAGCCATTTGCCCCATGTAATTTGCCACATTTCCCGAGGAGCCTGATGAGCTGGGCGAACCATTAGCCAATGTCTCAGATAGTGATTGCTGCAATGCATCCATCCCTTGGGAAAGAGCATCTTCAGTCTGCTGGGATGATTGCTGCAAGTTGTAGATGCCCATCAATTGTTGCTCGGCTAAAGGCTCCAACTGACTTAGAAGAAGCTGCAACAGTTTCAATCCAATCTTAGACAGCATAACGTGATAAAAGTCTATGAACTTTAAAACTCAACAACAGAATCAATTATCGTAAACACAAAACGGTTAAAACTGATATTTCTTCAATTGGAAAGTTCCTAAACTATATCTTGAATTTAGGTTTCAATAATGTCAAGAAAAAAGGTCCTATCTATTTTGATTCTTTTGTTGCTTTTCTCACTTTATATTGTTGGGAAGCATGGAATGCAATCAATGTTCAACCAGATATTAGTGAAGCAATTTTCAAACCAGAAAAAACATTTACAAAACATAGATAAGAGAAACTTCTCACCTTGAGGAGTTCGGATGACCGAAAGCCTCCAATCCACATGAAACACCTCTCAGCTGGAGTCTTCCACATTCCTGACAGAATGTGGAAAACATCAGCTTTTGCGGCAATACCTTTCAGTCTGAAGATATCATCAAACTGCGTCATGAAATTGTCAACAATGGTTCGAAGTTCAATATCTCCAGCATGAGAATTTATTGCAGCCCTTAGCTCATTGGTTTGTCTATTATGCTCTTCTAACCATCGTGCGTACTCTACATCAAATGCCATAGCGCCTGTACAACAAGATTATTAAATTGATTTAGGATTTGAAACAGAGCACAAACTTTTGCAAAACCCTGCCCATGACCATCCATGCTACTGAGTACCATGTTGTCAGAGTTCAAAAATCACATAATAGGCTTGCATCACGTATGATGCAATCAATCACAGCAAATAACACCAAGCTCTATGGTGTATCAGAAGAATGCAGTACTTCAGTGCAACTGAAATGATGCAAGATGCAACCAAATAACCAATGTTTGTCAATGAAAAATATGAACCAACGTAAATGGAATCCAACTTAGAGATGGTACTATATCTTTACAGGAACTTTGGTTTGTTTCACGAAAAAGAATAATATCAGAGAACTAGATGAAGCACTTAAATCAACCATAAATATTTTAGCATGTAGAAATTCCATGTTGGTTAGGGACAGCAACTCAATAGAGGTGCCTTTATCAGGTTTCTGCCAAATTGCCAATGCAAAATTTACATATACACTAATTTCGGGATGCACATATTGTTAATTGAATGTCAAACCAAGTGTCAATCGTTTTTGCACTGACTATGGATTATTATTATCAGCCTCAAAACATCCCCTAAAACTACTCCAATATGTTTAACCCTCAAAACATACAATCGGAGGTACACAATGTTTAAGTACCATTTCCACTCATTGACTGTGCCTGATCTCCAGTACTTGAAATAAATATTCCCTGGAAAAGATTAATAACCAAATTGTAACACATTAATGTAGTAATAAAATCCGACTAAAGAAAGATGAAAAAAAGGGGACTTCAAGGATAGCTGGATAGGTATCAAATTTTGAACGGAAACAATAAATATAAGTACAAAACCAAACCTGCTGGCGAGATCGCTGGAGCTCCTGCTCAAGTTGGGTCAGTTTCAACCTACTGCTCTCTAATTGTTGCACATATGCCTGAATGAATAGAAACAAGGATTTAAAAAAGAAGTTCAGAAATATTTATAAAACATGATAAGTTGTTGGGTCTCAATAATATGACATATTGAACAACTAACCAAGTTATATCACAATAATTTTCCAAGTTCATCTAAAATTAACAGAAAAGGCCTTACCTTTTTCCTCAGTCGGCTTTTCCTGGCAGCCTCACGATTTTGAGCAAGCCGTCTTAATGTCTGAATGAAAAATAAAAAAAGAAAAATTAATGCATAGTAACAAAAGGCTTATGCCATTTGAACACAATTACTGCATACAACCTTTTGATCTGATTTATCTTTTGATCCACTGGATTCATCCCTTTCAGGCTGCCAAACAACAAAGAAGCATCATATTTTAGAGTACAAATAAGCACGCTTTTGTCTGTATGATAAAATTTAACATTTGGAAGGATAAATTATTCTTAATGTCAAAACTCTAGAGGCATAACCAGAAGTAATTAAATTGATGAATTCTTTAAATCCAAGATGCAGAATAAACTGTATTATGAAAGTAAAATATTACCCTTTGATTTTTGTCTTCTGTATCATCTGTTGAAGTATCAGTCCTAGGGCTAGCATCAGCCATGTTGGTCTCTCCCCAGTTCTCACGACCAGCAGATGTCGAAGCCAGAGTTGGTTGCGAATCTTTTTGGAATACCAGTGCCTGAGATGCAGCAATAGCAGCAGAGAGGTTTATATCCGATGTTGCAATTGACTGCATCTTACATGTAAGAGAAGAGTGTGAAATGTTGGAATACATTATATGTTGTTACCTATTGATTCTTGGAAGCACATAAGCACATAAATAAGATAAGAAATTACCTTATTTAAAGCACCAAATTGAATATCAGCACCTAGAGCTTGGCTATTTGATTTCATTTGATTAAACATCGGATCTGAAAGATAATATAAAAACAAAAGAGTAAATAGAGGTTTATAAGGTGCAAACATGGGGATGACAATTCTAATATCATGCATTCCTATCAGTATTTATTCAGTTTTTTATATAAACACTAAACAGTTTCCTGAGGAAAATCAAACATTAGTGGTTTAACGTCTAGTTATTTTATTCCAACAACAATCCTACATCTTCTACTTGCTTTTGAAGGGTCATACTAGAGGAAACACACCTTTCTTCGGGAAAATGTGGAAAATAAAGGCTTTAAGGTAGAAATAAGATGAAGGCTCATTTAAAAGCATTTATACCAGTAGTTTATGGGAAGAACTGGAAAGAATATCATATTATTCCTCTATTGGTATAACAATTCAATTTGGCATAGAAGCCAAACAAAAGAATCATGAGTACTGGTTGATAGAGTGCACGCAGAATACTACATAAAGTGAGTAGCGTCTTTCATAGAAATAGAGATATTACCCCCAAACAATAGAAATAGAATGGAAGGCGTATGTTAGGAGCAAGTTACAAACAAGTGCAATCATTCGGAAAGGATATGACTCTGTTTTAAATACACAAAATTGGCAAGCACAACAATACAAGGAGTGGGAGTATGAGACATGATATTAAATTCATAATACAGAAACAATAAATACCACACAAAAAAAAGGAGTCCAACTATTATAGATCAAAACATGAGCAACATACTTCTGCTAAGATTAATGGTATCTTCAACACGAAATCCAAGAGATTGCTCCAGGGTTCCAAATTCAGAAATACGGGAAGGATGAGCATTAGTTGCTTCCATGGCCCTGAAACCAAAATCATGACAACATGTTAAAAAAAATAACAATGCATATCCAATCATCCAGGCAAGGCTGAGAAAGTCCATGTTCCCAATCCCAAGCTAAAGAAAAGTCCAACTTGCACACTCAAGATCTAGCAACAAATCAATGAGAAAATTCAAACACAAAAGGTCATAGTAAACTTTTAAGCAAATCTGAAGCCACCAAGAAAGGAAAAACAAGAGCCAACAGTACAGGGCTGTATAGTTCAGCATAATGAAGTGAACAGGAGGATTTGTCTCCACTCTAGAATAAAGTATCCCCAATAAATAGAAAAAATTAAATATAAAAAACTTTTAATTATTTCCCCCCTCCACACTTTCCTTTGCAATCTTGCAACAGATAGGGCCTAATTCCACAGCAATACAGAACAGTTCCCCAACAACATGAATAGTTTCAATTAGTTACATAAAGAATAATACTAGACTTACAAATATTGATTGACACCATATAAACAATCTACCCACATGTGAATCATAAAACAAAACAAAATGGAGATATAAGATTGGTTGGGTGGTTAAGAAAGAAGGGAAGGAGGGAAAGGTCGCGGGTTCGATCCGTTTTGCTAATAAAAACTAACAAACAAACAATTAACATTTGCTGATAAAAAGTAAAAATAAAACACAACAAAACAAGATCCCAGAAAACTATAATAAGACCAATATAGAAACAAAGTATACAATAAACAACATAAGGGTCCTCTGAAAAGTTTACATGGAATTGGAAGAAGAAGGCAATGGAGGAGCGTAGCTTGGCATCCCGTTCAGAACCTTGTCAGTGTCCTTAGTGTTAACGTTTACTGTTCTACTTCTGCTACCCATCAATAACCATGCTCAGCACAACGATCATCTTATCTCTTCAGAAACTTTATTAGCCCCAAAAGTCCCTGAATCCATTTCACAAAGCACACGACTACTTCAGTCAAACCTACCACAAAAGAAAAACTAAAAAACAAAAAACTCAAGCACACAAAATTATCAACAAGAAAACCACAATTTAACAAGCTTCTAAAAGGCAAGCTCAGGAAACAAGAATCAAGACAAAACAGCCCCAAAACTTGGTGTTATAACATTGGCACCAAAATATGTGTTGGAAAAACAGAAAGAAAAAAAAAAACTACAGGACAGCATCACTTTCACCCGTTTGAAACAAAGACAAAATTTTGGAACTCAAAACCAAAACCTCTGCAGCATCAAAATGAAAATAAAAGGTCCACCTTATAAAAACAAAGCTGAACAACATAAACTTGCAAAAGGGAAGCACATGAAATTTGACATCCAAAAGGGTAAAAATAAATAAATAAATAAATAAATAAGCGATCTTGCACAACCTGGTCGCATGAAAATCGAAAATAAATGAACTTTCCACGGATTCAAGCAACACCCAGAAGAAGAAACCGATAGAATAATGGCCCTGCAAACCCTAACCAGTGGCAAGTTGACGATAAATACCAAGACTTTTTGACTTTTTTGATTGAAGGGAAATGGCACTTTAATATTTTATTATAATAATATAGTGATGTTACACAGTACAATTTCATCTCTAACCCTGGGGAAATTTTATAAGCTTTTTTTTTGTTTGGTTTTTTTAATTATTTATTCGGTTATTGTTGCTTATGATTGAAAACAATTTATATGGTTTTATTACCACACACACCACACACTCAAAGAGGAGCATCATGCATGTGTCATCAAGTTGATCTTTTTGGTGTAATTATAAATATTTTATGTATGGAGAGAGAGTGGAAGAAGCGTGACGTTCAGACCATTCCAATTTCTTGCATACGGTCCTTTTCGTCTGAAACTATCGTCCATCGGAAAAAAAGAGAAAAAAAGCTTGCCCTTTTAAATTCTTCAAATTTCAGTTAACTTTACCGGCTTTTTGTATTTTTGTTTCCTTCTTTCTTTTTACCCTCCTGCGTTGGTGTTTTCATCACTATGCCATTTTATAGGATATCATCAATAAACTAATCTTATATTTTTATAAATTTATTCTTTCTTGGTGGAAAATTAAATGGTGGTGTAATAGTGTGTTTGAATAACCAGATGAGAATCAATTCTAGTCCATAGAATTATGACGACAAAATTGAAACAACTATTTGTTATTTTATTTTATTTTCACCATAACTTTTTAATTATGATAGAAGTGAATCTAAATCAAACATGCTATAAAATAGGTTTAATTATACATTTGATTTCTTGATTATAATTTAAGATTCAATATGTTTCCTCAATTGTTAAAAGATTTAATTTGATCCCTCAATTGTTTAAAATGCGACAATTATATCATTTTCATCAATTATGTAACGTTGACTAACGACATGTTTCTTTTGTCACTTCGGACTATGTCTCAGTCTTTCTTGTCCCTTCTCCTTTGCCATTTCGACCTCCACAACGCTACCCCCACCAGGTTCTCCTCACCCTCCCTTTACAACATAACCTCCACTTCTCCTTCCAGGACTTCCTTGCCCTTCACAATGTCATCCTCAATGAGAAACTTCAAGTGGGATAATCATTTCATTCTCCTTCATTGCAAGTTAGATTTGAATGTTTGGAAGTCAGATCTACTCGTTGATGAGGTGGCGTAGCGACAGTGATGGCAGAGCCCACAATAGTGGTGCCGATTCATCCTTCTCTCAGACCTTAGTGCAATTCTTTAAAGTTCATCGAGATCTCTGTTGGACAAGTGACCTCAACAACTTAAGAGGGGGAGGGTGAATTAAGTCTTACAAAATTTTTCACTAACAAACTTTTAACCCCCTTTTAAATGATAGGCTCAGAATGCATAAGAAGAAGCAACAATCAATTTAATAATGTTCTTTAAACGTGCAAGACAAGATTGATTGCAATAAAATAAGGGAAGAGAGAATTGCAAACTCAATTTATAATGGTTCGGCCACTTCTCGTGCCTACGTCCAGTCCTCAAGCAACCCACTTGAAATTTTTCACTATCTCTGTAAATCTTTTACAGACTTTGAACACACCTTGAGATCCCTCACCCTTGTGTTCAAGATTCTCCAAGAGACAACCAGTCTTTTGATTCTAATTCTCACAATCCAAGAGACAGTTAGTCTCTTGATTACAACTGAGTTTCTGAGATGAACAGAAAGATTTTTCTCTTTTAGAGTAGATGATACAAATAGAAAATCCTAGAGGAATTTCTCTTTTAGAGATGATAATATAAATTGAAGTTCCTAGATGAATTCTCAATAGATTTACAAGTGTTTGCCCAATAGTTGTTGAGAGAGCATTTGACAATTATGTTCTCTTAGAACATCTCTTTCTTGCTTTTCGAAGTCACACACACACATATATATAGGTCCATTGTGTCTTTTCAAAATGGTTTGAAAAGATGTGTCTTTTCAAAAAGTTTTTTTTTGTAATCACTAAGAGACTCTTTTAACAAAGATAGACTAAGACTTATCTTTCTTCTTAATCTTTGTTTTCTTGGTCTTGATTTAATCTTGACGTAATCTCTGTTTGCTTAACCTTGAATGTTTCTTGAAACAATCTTGTTTGACTATACTTTGGCATCATCAAAAACCTGTATTCATACATTCATTTAAATCATTGTTTGACTATAGGTTTGGAGCCCGCGATTGTGATGCTTGGTTCGATGTGGGTTTGGAGTAGAGGAACATGGTGGGCGAATTGGTTTCTAAGTTGATTCAATACTCGCCCAATCTTGCGAGAGTCCCATTATTGGTAATGGTGGAGGTGGCGCACTTCACGTGAGGATGGGGGGTGCTGGTGGTGGTGTGCGACGCAGTGATGGGTGGGTATAGCGTGGGTGCAATGTTCCTTCTCCTTCAGGTCGAGCCCCCACCTTCTCATCACCATGAGGAACTCCTCCATCCGTGGCCTCTCCATGGCAAGGCACTTCTTCAATATGTCATTGTGTCATTTTGGAAGTGAGTTTCAAATTTGAAACTTAATTAGTGTATTGTTTATTGATTTGGTAGGAGGAGTTGTTGATGTTAAGGTATTGATTCGGGGGTGGGTGGTTAGATTCATATTGAAACTAATTTGGGATGATCAGATTATTTTTTAAAATTATAATAAATAAAATGGCAACTATAAATCGTCACTTTTTTAAAACTATACATATGAGTGTTTTAATAATAAATACTAAATATAGTGAAGATTTTTAACCGTCATTATTTGCAACTTGAAACCACAATAATTTACAACTTAACGACATTGGTTGTAATTTGATGAAAATGATATAATTGTTACATTTTAAATAATTGAGCAACCAAATTGAACCTATAAATAATTGAATTGAGAAATCAAATTGAACCTTAAATTATAATTAAGATATTAAATGTATAATTAAGCCTATAAAATGTAAAGCAGAGTGTAAGATTAAAGAAGATGACCAATAAGAAAATATCTCTCAATTATTATTATTTTTATTTTTAAAATACTTATTCCAAAAATATTTTTCAAAATTAATTGTTGAGTAGTGAGGAATTGTTTTTTCTTAAATTGATTTTAAACCAAAAAGAATGAGAAGGGAATCAAATAAACTTTAACTATATGGTTTTATCTTTTTGGGCTCTTAGAATAAAGTTTCTTATGTTATTAATTAATTAGAAATTGTCTATTTTTAAAACAATTATTGTTAAATTTAATAAACTTACTACACATATCTATATGGGATTAAATAATAGTATAAAAAATACGTAATTATATAATAGTATGCAATTAAAGAGGACACACATTTCACTTACATAATATTTTTTGAAGATGCAAATGTTAGTGATCATTATTGTCACTCAACCGCCATCATCTCCATTGTTACTCCCATTGTCGTTGTGTCTGCACTATTCCACTCCCACCACCATCATTTTATTATTATTGTTGTTATCACCACCACTTATATTGTCATTGTCATTCCTTCCACTTCCACCTCCATTGTCAACACCACTATTTCACTCTCTCAATTGTTATTCTGTCTCATTGTCACCGCCAACGTCATTATTACTACCACCATCATTACCAATATTTCATAATAGTGAGATAAGATAAAATAATTGACTCATTATGTTTATCTCGTTTTGTAACGCTTTTTTAAAAATTAAAACAAAAAAATAAACAAAAACTCAATTAAAATTAAATTAAATTTTAAAAAAATTCAAAATTAAAAACGTGCAACCAGTCTGAATGAAACCTTAATTTAGTTACTTTCAAAACTAGTCATTCTTAACCTTAATGTCAATATATAGAAGTAGAACCCCTATGAGCTTAAGGAAAATGTGGTATGCTATTTTTTTGAAAGTGAAACAAAATGTAACACATTTTTTTATTATTAGCTCCATAAGAAGTAATAACTAATCTTTTGTTGAGGAATTATAAGTATATACAAAATGAGTATTTTTTTTTCAATATAATTTGTTTTATACCTAAAAATCAATCAAAATTTAAATTCTAAATCTCTTAATTAAAATATACAAATTATTATCATTTATATATATGAAAGATCGTTGATACCAAATGCAAGACATGAGACAAGAAGAAAAATCTAAAGAGGAATCATTTAAAATTGCGGTGCACAACTCTAGAAGTCTAACAGCATTTTTTAGGTCTCATTAATTTCAGTATCTTGACGATACTCGATTCAATTAAACCGATACTATAATCATAAAAATATTACTAGTACTAGGCTTTTCAGGTATATGGCAAAAAGTACAGCATTTTCAGCTTTAGACGAACAATATTACCCAACCGAATCACAATATTAACTCCAGCTGCAGAACAACACGTGAGATATTATTAGGTAAAAATAGCTAGTATTAATTTGTATATGCACTTATAAATTTTGTTGGTATGGCGAGATCGATTCGTTTGACTTATTCATTTGGCGTATTACAACAATTGTGCCTTTGTCACGACCGCTAGGAGCAATGATTTGCTTTAGTAAATTAAAATAAAGGGGCTTCTCAGTGTTTCATTACGTGAGAAATTATAGTTTATGTATTAAACTAAAAAATGATTTGTACTCTGTATTTGATTACAAAAGTTAATATACAGAATAAGTTTATTTACTTTCATATGATTATTAAAAGCTGCTGCAAAAAAATGATTATTAAAAGCTATACTGCTTAGCATAAGTTTTGATCGATAGGAATTGTAGTATTTTTTCTACTAACAATACATAGAAATTAATATAAGATCATCGTTAATTTAGATTATATATATATAGAAAATAATGTACCAATATTATATAGAGTTTTTATATCCAATCAGAAATTAATATATATATATATATATATATATATATATATATATATATATATTAATATATATATATATATATATATATATATATATATATATTAAATTTGTTAACTTTTATTATGTTAAAAGTTATTATTATGATTTAGAATAAATTACACAAACTCTTTTTGAAAGAAGTTTGTTATTATTACACGTTTTTTTTTACTTTACTTTACTTTAAACCCGGATGTAATATAAGAAGAAACCTCGTAAAAGTTCTTGTAATTTATTCTATAATTTATGATTAATTGTTAGTATATATAACTTAAATATTAAATTCAATTAAATCATATTTTAAATATTGAATTGATGTGATTTACTTTCTTAATAGTTTTATTAGTTCAATGCAATTTATATACCTTAAATATTAAATTCAATGATCATATCATATTATATTTTAAATATTGAATTTATATGATTTACTTTTTTTTAGTAATATGATTTACTTTTCTTAAAGTTTCAATTAGTAACAATAATAACAACATAAGCTTTATGTGAAGTCTCTTTAAAAAAAAAGCTTTATCTGAAATGGGAACTCGAGGAAGGAGTCCATGCATGCATTCCATGCACATTAAAAAAAGTAGGATCTTATGTAGGATCACTCATTATGTGAAATAATTTATTTAGTGAAAAAAATTGTGTTTATTTATGTAAGATTTTATTACATTTATATGTAAAAAAATAAAAGAATTTATATTCAATTTCTTTTGTGTGTAAATTTGGCTTGAGCTAATAAGAGCCACGCATCAAAGGAATTAATTTTGTGAACCACCGTTCATCAAAGACCCAGAGAAAGAAAAGATGCACGTTAAATCACAACATGCCCAACATGGCAAGTAGTGGCATTTCCGTAATTTCAGCCAACAAGATAGGCCTTTTTCTTGTTGTTGGAATCAGTGAAGTGGAACTGAATTCGATGCATCTTCCGCTTTTTTACTAAATGGTTGCAAACTTTTTAGGTTTTTTTCATATGAAATTGATTTTAAATTATTATCAAGGATAAATTATAATAGGTGTTATCATTTTCGGGTCAGAAGTGGTAGTATTTATTATAATTTATTAATTTTTTTAATTGAAATCGTAAAAAATTTTATAATTTTATTTTAATATTTTTTTATGACCGTAAAATTGTATATATTTTTTTTATTTTTTGACTTTGATGTTATAAGTTAAATTTTTTTTCTTTTATATTTTAGGACTTTGAAGTCATAAATTTTTTTTTGTAAAGTTTTTTGTTTTAGGATTTTTTATTTACTTATATTTTCTTTTGTTTTGCTTTTAATTTTTTTAAAAATTGTAAATAATTTTAATTTTACTTATTATTAGTTTTATTTAATATTTTGTATATATTTTTATATGGTTTTATTTAATATATTACATATTTTTAAATATTTTTATATTTTTTAATATTGTTTTATTCAATATATTTAAAATTTAGAAAATTGGTTTAATAATGTTAATGAATTTGATTTAATTTTTAAATGAAATAAATAATACAAAATACTTAAATTTTAAAAAACTAAAATTTTAAAACAAATAATAAAATATATTTTCACTAATATTAATTTATAATGTATGAAATAATATTATTTAAGTCCATATTTTATGTCAACTTCTATGAAACAATGACAAACATTGAAAAGATCAATCAATACTCATATATATAATGAGATGGACAAACAAATTTTAAATAGATCTAAGAAATGCTCATTATGTATAAATGAAAGACATAATCGTAATAATTATTCATACATACGATTAATATAATTTCTACTTTTACTACTTTTATTATAAATTAATATTAATAACAAAATATAAAGTTATTTGTTTTAAAATTTTAGTTTTTTAAAATTTAAGTATATTTATTTCATTTACAAAACAAATCAAATTCAATAAGATTATTAAAAAAATTATCTACCTTTCAAATATACAACATATATTAAATAAAAAAAATACTAAAAAAATATATAAAATATTTTAAATAAAACAATATTAAAAAAATGTATAACATATTAAATAAAATCATATAAAAAATACATACAAAATATTAAATAAAAATACTAACAATTAAAATTAAAAATATTTATTTAATAATTAAATAAATAAATGAAATTATTTACAATTTTTTTAAAAAAATTGAAAGCAAAACAAAAAAAATACAAGTAAATAAAAAAAATCCTAAAACAAAATATTCACACATAAAGTAAAATAAAAGTATGACTTCAATGTCATAAAATATAAAAAAAATTAAACTTACGACTTTAAAGTTATAAAATTAAAAAATATATATATATCACTTTGAAATCATAAATAAATAAAAATTATACTAAAATCATAAAATATTTTACAACTTTAATTAAAAAAACTTAATAAATTATAACAAATATTATGATTTCTAATTCAAAAGGAATGATCCCTATTATAACTTACTTCATTTTACTAATAATTAAAAATCAATTCCCATATAAATAAAACTTAAAATATTTGCACTCATTTGATAAAAAAAAAAAAAAAAAAAGCCGCAGCCTTCCTTTCTTTTCCACCGCGCCGCCTGCTTTGAAGGACGCGAAACAGAAGTTTTGTTTGGTATGTGAAATGACAATATTATCCTTTGGTGATTAAGTCAAAGAAGGTAACTTGGATTCAAAGAAAATGAAATTAATTCACCTCCCACCTGCTACTGCTAGCGACCGAAATTGTATTTGGCTTCTTTATCCTCTTAACAATTATTGATGGTGCTATTACTTTGTCTCCAGTGGGTCAAAAAGCACACTCACTTTTTATTTTATTTTTTGGGTTATAACCTTAACATTCGAGGACAATCACACCAAGTCACATGCTTGGGGATGAAAATAATTATTATAGGGTAGTTAAGTAGATAAGCACTCATTAGCGGATCCTTCAAATAAAGTACATTAATTAATTTAATTTTAATACATGTGATAATTCTCTAATGTTAAATTTGATCATTCTCGTTGATGACTATGCAAGTATTTCTATATTTAAAAAATATTTTAACCCGTTAATAATTCTAATAATTTATTTTTTCAATCAGTTTTTAAAGAAATTAGATGTTTAAACAAATATTAAAGATATATTTAAGATTAAAAACATAAAAAATCCAATACTAATTAGTATTGGATCTTTTATGTTTTTAATATTAAATATATCTTTAATAATTTATTTCTCAACTGTTAGAAATATTTTATATATAATCTATAAAATATCTAATTATCTATAAATGTTGCAACAAGACTTAAGGTTTAAAGTAATATAATTTTCATGATTAATTAGTAATATTCTTAATAGTTGAAGAATTTAAATAACATAACTTTATCTAAAAATACCAATCCGGTATTTGTTCTCTTACCTTCATTAATATTTCTTCCTTAGACATAGTAATTTTCTATATAAATCACAAGACTTAAGTTTCAAGTGATATATTTTTATCATTTAATAAAAAAATATTAAGTTTATATAAATAAGGAATTAGATTAGTGATATTAATGATTGAAAGGTGTAATAAAGTTTTTTTTTTAAGTTTACTCTCATGCACTTTGTCATCCAATCATAAATTACTATTTGATTTATTTTAAGATAATTATTTTAAAAGTAAACAAATATACCATATATGATAGATTATGATTAAACGACTGTACAAAACTTTTTAGATAATCTTTTTTCTCTTAAAAAATCAAATGAACTTTGTTCAATATTATAAAAGGAATTAAATTCTTTAGGGGCCTATTAAACGGAACTTCTTATCATCGTTAAAATTCTTTTACACCATACTTTATTTTTTTAAAAAGTGAATTTGGGTGTTAGATTAGTTAAGCAACATGCATCTTATGATAAAGTAATGAGCAAAGAGGTATCAAGTCAAAAATAGATGACAAATAAATGTAAACGACAATAAAGGTAGATGAAAATAAAAGACAATAAAAATAAATATAATATAAATCAGGAATGTGGTAGAACCTCCTAGTTAGATTATATTATATTTTAGTATTAGAAAATAAAATATAATTAAAGAAAATACAATTATCAGAGCAAGCGAAGGGAAAGATCAAATTAGATGGATAGAGAACACTCCTCAAGTGGACATTATAAGTTACATCATTTCAGAAAAATATAAAATATGATGAATATCAAACATTTTTTTTTAAAAAAGAACTTTATAAGTTTTCTGGATATTAAGCCGAGTAATGAAGATCACTAACATCCCACACTCTTTGGATCTTACGAAGATCTTATTTTTCTCAAAGCACCAACCTAACCATAAAAGACTTCTGTTTTTTAAACAAACATCAATGGCACACCTTTGCAGACTTACAAATCCCAAGTTTTTGAAAGAAAAAGAGAAAAATTGTTTGGGTTCTAAATCATATTCGCATTTTCTAAATGAAATAACTAAGGCCCCTTGAGGGTACCTTCGAAAAACTTAGCCGGTCATAGTAAAGATTATACTTACAAATAAGAAGGAAAAGGAGGGAGACGGAGAAATCAGGAGAACACTGAATATTATTGATGACAATAATGTATTACAAGTTCTTTCTATTTCTCTCTGTGTGTTTGTGTGTGTCACAACTGAGCTCTAAGGCTCCTTATATAGAGAAATATGAAAGAAGAAAACAAAATATCCCTTCAGTCAAGAACAGTAAAATTATTATTCTTTTACTTTATCACAAGGTCCATTTTTACAAAAGCTAATTATGAAAAGACTTAAAGCTAAAGATTCAGCAAAAGCAAAGATTCCTATCTTAATTTGCAGCTATATTTTGGCAGGATGTGTTTGTATCTTGTCTTTTGAATAATCAATTTTTCGAAGACTTTGTAATGGTGACACTTTCATCTTCTTGGACATTTCTTGAAGATGAACAACAAATGTCTGATAAGTCTTCCATGGAAAGATCAGTGGAAGGAAATGGTGGGGTTTGTTGCCCGTGGCAACCACTGGCTTCATATATCTCTTTATCTTTCTTTTCTTTTTGGAATAACTGTACCAATTTATTGTTATGTTCTACCGGAAAAGGTATGAAAAACTTCCCATGTATGCCGATAGAAAGAGTTTTGTGTCATATGTTTCTCTTATTAGGTCAAAATCTCTTTTATCAGATTATGAGAAAAACCATTGATACCCGTGTGTTTGTGCTCTCATAAGGTTGTATTGGTATTGTATGTTGCCTTGCACATCCTAGTTCTCATATTCATCATTAAACAAACAGGGAAAGTCCCTGTGGTGTTCTGGCAAAAGTTTCATAACACGAGAGGGGTAATTTTGTGGGGTAAAATTGCTTGGACAGGTTACAATTTTGATGCAAATATAGTCCACCAATTCAACCTGTATCAGGTTTATGGTTTCATTTATAGAGGGATTAAACCCCTCAAATCTGCCCGAGGGAGGAATCAAAATTGATTCTAGACAGCCATAGTCCAAAAGACTTTTAGTGGTGATTGCCAAGTCTTCAAATTCGAATGACTTGAACTGGTCTAGATCTAATCTGCCTTTTCTAAAAAGAAATTTTATTTTACAAGGAAAATCAATTTTATCCTCGCAAAATGGAGTTTTATTGGTACACACAAATTTCTGGTTAAAGTAGGCATGAACACCTATGTAGAGGCCAGGAATCTGGGTTTGGCTAGTGTGAACCTTAAACAATATTATTTGTATTTTTTTTAAGTTATCAAGGTTCAAATTGTTTGTTGGTCCGGGGACATTTGGGCTGATAGAGTCTGTGTAAGTTTTGAAAGTGGTCTTGGCTTGGTCAGTATTTATGATTATAGTCGTGGATTTTGGTTTGAGGGCTTTCTTTATTTTATTGATATCAGTGGTATTTAATTCAAGAGCTTTTTATGCTTCTTCTCTTGAATAAAATCCTTTATTGATTGAGCTTTGAATATCCTCATTTGCTAAACAAATGTCTTTGAAGTTGGTATAAACACCATTATGGGGTCATGGTAATAGGATAAAAGTTGTATAACCTTTCCCAAAAGGAGAGAATTTTGTGAGGAAAGGAACTCCTTGATTATATGCTATGTAAAAATTGTATAGAATACAAATTATGCCCTTTTTAACGAAACAAATGAATTGCTGATTATTGTTGGTATATTTTGAAATATTCCAAATATTGTCAATAAGACAATTGAATTTATCATTGATAAATTCTCTACCAAGATAGTGAAACTCATTTGTAAGTACTGATAATTCTTGATTGTTGAACTTCATTTTATGTTTTATATTCTGATAAGAGACCTTAGAAGGCTTCATTTTGTCGGATCCTTGCAAAACGAGAAAGAATATCAGCAACAACATTATTAACTCCTTTTATATGTTTAAAATTTATTTTTATTCCGTTATGATAACCCTATTCTTGGAATAAAAGCTATCTTTTGTGAGGTTTTTTTATCAGTATTTATCTGTTGACTACCATAAGCTACTATTGCTTCACAATCAATTCTTATGGTGATTTCGCTTTTATTAATCAGGAAGAGTTTAAATGCTTCTAGAGTTTTTATCACAGCATTGACTTCATAATCCGTAGAAGTACGGTGGTTTCGTGTGGTAATTTCCTGAGGCATACCTACAAATCTCTTCATCATGAATTTTTTCATATTTATTTTTCTTTTTCTTTAGGATGGTTCCACATGCAAGCTCGCAACCATCACATTCTATGACTAGATAATCAGAATCTAGTGAAAGTGATAAATACGGCAAATTATTAACCATTTCTTTTATTTTTTGAACTAGTTTTATATCCTTTGTATTGAATTTCCTTTGTTCAGCTAAAGAGGTTTTATTGTAAAGAGAAGTTGTATATTTCCCCAAATTTTTATTAAAATTTCATGCATAATTAAGTAAGCCTAAGAAGACTCTTAGGGTTTTTATATCTTGCATTTTGTTTGAAAAACCAAGATTTTGTTAGGAAATATGAGGCCGAAGCCTTATTTTTTCCATTCCCTATTTCTGTTCCTAGGAACAAAATATGGGTTTTGCAAATTTTCATTTTTGACTTAAAAATAATTAAGCCAAAATTTTCAAATAAATGAAGAACTTGTTTCAGATGCAAATAATGCTCTTCCTTCGTTTTTTTGAAAAACCAAGCACATCTTTAATATATGTACATGTGAATTCTTTATAATTTCCAAAAATATTATCTATTTTTCTTTGGAAAATTTGTGGCACATGACATTACCTTCCATTCAAATAATCATTATGAACAAGACCATTTTACTAAGTCAGGATGCATTTTTATCCTAATTTTAAATCAAATTTTAAAAATCATTTGATCTTTTGTATCCTATTTATTAACACATCTTTAGAAGAAATAGTATAACCATCTATGTGAGTGTTATCATTAAGCCTTTTATAATTATAGACCATCCTAGTATTTCCTCTTTTTTATTTTGAGTGTTTATTAACAATAAAAGTTGGACTCTTACATCTGCTTTGTTTATAAAAATCTTTTTCAAAAATATCATAATTTGTAGATAATTATATAATGAAATTTCTAGTTTGTGTATCATTAGTTATTAGGTCTCCCAACATAATTCTAATTTTAATTATTATATTACTTTCATATGCAAAAGTATTATATCTCAGTATAATTGTCTTTTTTTTTTAAATAAGAAAAATTTTATAAATTTTTTAGATATTAGACCGAATAAGGAAGATGACTAACAACCCACACTCTGCCATCCTCTTTATCGTAAGATGCATGTTGCATATCTACATATGATTTATATGAAGAAATTCTTTTAAAAACAATTATTTATGTGTAGAAATTAGTATATTCCAAACTTCGCCCGGGTCAACCAAATAAGCGATAACAAAACTCATTCCAAACATTAAACCCCATCTCAATAGAATTTACTGCAAGGAACGAAATATTATTAAATAAAAGTACACTAGAAATTTGTAATTTCACTGAAATAAAAACTAATAATCATTACAGAAGATTTAGTCACGCAACTAATGATTAATATTTGATCACACATTGGCCCTGTTAATCATTAGAGTGGTTTTATGCTTCTACTTTGGTATGTATAGCAAACCAAATCTTTTCAAATTCTAGTTTTGCTGCCATGGTCTTTCTCTGTTTTTCTAGGGTGGAATGTGGAGATAACAAATTGGAAATGGCAACGAATTTAGCGTATAAGTAAAAAAAGAATAAAAAACGGAACTGTGTAAAATTGCCAATGGGATTGGTGAGGGGGGAAAATATTGACAAGGTATTCAATTTGAATTTTCTGGTGATTTTTTGTTAACAAATTATCCTTCAAGTGTTATCAGATGTTGTTGTTGCAACTTACAACTTATTGTCTTATTAAAAAAAAAACTTACAACGCATTTGGATTTTAAAATATTGAAACAAATTTGCTTCTTCCTAAATTTTCTTAAGAATGTACAATTAAAAAAAGAGTTTAATATTTATACACAGTCATTTAATAAAAATTACTATTAATATAACTTTTAAATTAGATATCATAAAAGTAAAAAAAAAAAACACTTATGATATATGATTGATTAAAATTGAATTACGATATAACTCTATTGTATATTATCAATGCATATGGATAGTCTATTTTTTATGTAAAAAAGAAAGCAAGACAAATCAGCCAGCTAAAATGAAAAGGCAGGAAAGCTAAAAAGAGAGATGAAAAAAATATTTAGCACTCAAACTGCTTCTGAGTTAATGGATCATATCATATTTGTGCTTTGTCTTTTCATTGATGCTTATAGCTTCTTCTTTTTTTCTTTTTCAAATCCCTTTATTTTAGTGGTCGGAAACTGGATCCAAAATGTAATTGACGTACTCATATCTATGGAACGTGAACGCATGTGTAGATAAGTTTTTTCTTCCTCTTCTTTTTTTTAACATTAGCCCACTTACTTAGCATGATATTGGCTGCTCCAGCAAAAATTCCAACACATATAACACTTTCCTTTTCCTAGTTTTACTACTATGTCACACTAGTTTTTGGATCTGTGCAACGCACGGTTTCTTTTTTTTTTATATAAATATTATATAAGAATTATCATGAATATAGATATTTCATAAAAGAAAATAATGTCATGATATCTTGTAAAATAAATAAGTTGGGCAAGACACCAAATTTATTAAATTAAAGAAACAAATAAAATTTATCCAAAAATTATCTAATAGATGGACAACAAATCAAAAAATAAAATTCAAGTTTAGTATTTATTTGTTATATTCATGAAGATATTTATCTATAATACATGACATATGTCTAATGTCTTCCTGAAATCGATTAACTTTCAAAATCTGTTTTAAAGGGATGCACATATCCTTAACCCATACATTTTCCTGTATAAAAAAATATAATAAAATTTTCTTAAGAGATCAGAAATACAAATTTAAGACAACCTCTTCGTTAAATTAATTGGAAAAGAAATGTCTAAAAACATATAAGAGAAGAGTATCAAAAGAAATGTTTAATTATAGGTATGTATTATAATTATGGACGTGATTCTAAATAAATTGTTTATTTCCGTGAATTAAGTAAAAATTTCCTACTTGTTTTCATGAAGAAAGAAAAATCATTATGTGTTTTATTTTATAGATAATTATATTAAATTATTACAACAATAATTAAAATATAAAAAATATAATATATAATATTTTCTTTTTAGAATTTTAAATTTTAAGATGATATAAAAAATTAGATAATAGAGAGGTTAATAATATTTGCTTTAAGGTGATTTAAATAAGAAATAAATAGTTATTTTCCTAAATTTAATTTTTTTACTCTAATTTTTCATAGAGAAGTAAATAATCATAATTTCATTGATTTAAAATAATTTTTATTATGTAATTAAATTTATATTAATTAGATTGAAGAAATTTTAATTTTAATAAAAATATCTTTAGTAGAAAAATTTATCCCCATGAATTGAGTATAATTTCTCTTATTTGTCTTCATTGAAATAGTGTATCCCCATGTTCTATATTTATATATTTTATATTTTAAGAAAAGTCTAAATTTTACTTCATATATTCGTTAAATTATTCATCTCCATTCTGAATAATGCAAATAGTTAATAAATGATTATGAAGTAAAATTGCATTTTCTTGCTTCATATTTCATATTTCAAGAAAATTATAAATTTCACTTCATATTTTATATATAACAATTTATATCTTAGTAAATATATAATTTAAATATAATTTTATTTTTTCTAACTGATAAAAAATATATAATTTCTATCATTACTAAAAAAATGTTTCATCCCATAAATTAAATATAATTTTTCTTACCTGATTTTTAAAAAATAATCTTCATATTTTATATTTTAAATATAATTTATATTTTTCTGACTAATAAAAAAATGTATAACTTTTATCTTTAGTAACAAAAATTCATCCCTGTAAATTAAGTAAATATTTTTAAATATATAATTTTTATCTTTACTAAAAAAAAGTTTCTACCCATAATAGATTTCTTACTTACTTTAAAAAAAATTATCTTCACATTTTATATTTTAAACATGATTTCTATTTTTTATGATTAATAACTAAAATATATAATTTCTATATTTAGTAAAAAATAATTCTCCCCATAAATTAAGTGTAGATTTTGTTATTTGTTTTAAAAAATCATCATATTTTATAAATTTTATTTTTAATAAAAGTTTCCTCCCATAAATTAAGTAATTGTTTTTAGGAAAAAAAGTTTCTCCCTACAAATTAAGTATATGTTTTCTTACTTTCTTTTAAAAAATTTATTTTTGTATTTTATATATAATTTATTACTTGCTTTAAAAAAATATTTTTCATATATTTAAATACAAATTTTTATCTTTATTAAAAAACATCCTTCCCATAAATTAAGTATAAATTTTCTTGCTTGTTTTTAAATTTTTTTATATTTTATATTTAATTTTTATCTTTAGTAAAATAGTTACTCTCCTTAAATTAAGTATAAACTTTTTTGCTTTAAAAAAATTATTTTTTAGATAGTATCCAAATTCGATCTTTGACGAAAAATAATTCTTAGTCAGGCTCTATTTATCTTTCTATCAAAATTCCAGATTAATCAAGATCTCTTTCCCACGATGAATAGGAGAATTAAGTAAATAAAATTATCTTTGTATTTTATATTTAATTTCTATTTTTAGTAAAAAAAATGTTACTCCCCTAAAATTAGATATATATTTTTTTACTTGCTTTAAAAAAGTTATCTTCACATTTTATATTTTATATAATTTCTCTTTAGTAAAAAAGTTTTTGCATAGGTATACATTTTCTTACTTAGCTTTTAAAAA
Organism: Glycine soja; assembly: GCF_004193775.1. Classification (NCBI taxonomy): domain Eukaryota; kingdom Viridiplantae; phylum Streptophyta; class Magnoliopsida; order Fabales; family Fabaceae; genus Glycine; species Glycine soja. The sequence goes on from NC_041004.1 coordinate 36,106,447, forward strand.
ACCACCTTCATATTTTATATTTTGTATTTAATTTATATTTTTAATAAAAAAAGTTCCTCCCCTTAAATTAAGTAAATATTTTTTCACTTGCCTTAAAAAATCATTTTTATATTTTATATTTTAATATACAATTTCTATCTTTAACTAAAAAATTCATTCCCATAAATTAAGTATAAATTGTCTTACTTATCTTTAAAAAATCATTTTCATATTTATATTTTAATATATAATTTCTATTTTTAGTAAAAAAGTTCCTCCTCTAAAATTAAGTATAAGTTTTTTACTTGCTTTAAAAAAATCTTATTTTATATTTTATATGTTATTTCTATCTTTAGAAAAAAACTTACTCCCACAACTTAAATATAGATTTTGTTTACAATTAATTTACAGTGAGAAGAAGAGGGAAGAAAACCCCCACCCCCTAATAACATAAGTCTTTGCAATTTGCATGCTCTTCATATATCATCTCTTTAAAAAGAACAAAATGAACATCAATTCCACAAAATGAAAATGTGCCTAAGAAAGAGGAGAGAAAGATGAAATAAAAATGGTATATGAAAAAAGGAGATCTTTTGGAGTCGAAGGTGATGGGCTAAAGATTGGAGAAAAAGTGGTTGCAGGGCTTGTAGTTTCCGTTGGCAACCTCGACGGTAAGGGTGGAGATGTTTCTTGAGAGGATTGTGGTTTGTGCTATATAAATCATCTTCGGTGTCTTTTTTTGTCTGTAACAGAAATTAAATTTAATTATAATTTTCTATTAAAGCTTAATTTTCAAATGAAATATTTGAATTTATTATATAAAACTTAGTACCCATTGCCCAGAGGCTCTTCGCTATGCGAAGGTATGGGGGAGGGATATTGTACGCAGCCTTACCCTTGCATATGCAAGGAGGCTATTTCCGGATTCGAACCCTTGACCAACAAGTCACCAAGGCACAACTTTAGCGCTGCATCAGGGCTCGCCCTCAAGTGTAATTAAATTTAATTTAATAAATTTGGAATGGAGTTAGTATAAATCGAATACTTACTAAAAATAATAACAATAAATTGAAAATAATTTCATAATAATAATTTAAATGTTAATGTAGTTTCAAGTAAATTGTTCAACACTGTAATTTGAGTGTGTATTTCCTTGATTTCATGAAAAGATGTTCATGTCCATATGTTATATTTTATATATAATAAATTTATATATACTTAAAAAAATTATAAGATAAATTTGAAAATTACCCAGGTAAAAATAGTAATTTATTATTAAAATATTTGGTTAAGAAAATAATAAATAATAAAAGAATAATAAGAAATCTAGAAATAGAAGAAAGGAAAGTATGAGTTAAAATGACTATCAAGAAAGAAAGAAATGAAGAAAAAAAAATCTTATTAAGTGTGATGTGAAGAATGAAAAAAAGAACAAATTACAAAAGTGTAAAATAAATTTGATTTTTTTAGTAAGACACGTACAATCTCACCACTTAGAATGATTACTCCGTTATCTGACCAATAACCATGATGGATAGATCCGTTTTTTTCTTTAAAAAAATAAGACTTTGAAAATCACATATTGAGAGTTCTTAATAATAAGTTTACAAAACTTTGTTACGTAACTTAAACTTGGTCTGTTTTTCAATCTGTTCATATCTTATAGGTAAGGTAATATCAAATAATGATAATGTAACTTTACTATAAATATGAAAGTTACATTTTGAATCCTTTCATAACTTTTACTATTTTTAAAATTCCTAATTATTAATCGTTCTAATTATATAATTTGTGCTTTTCTTTTATTTATATCAGTCAAACTGAAACCACTGGTAAGCATAAAACATTTTCATTGTTTAATCCGATATCAAAATTTTGTTTTTAAACGAAAGACTAAGTTTAAGTTCTTCATTTTAAGGTCATGCATAATATATATAACCTTGTATTAATAATTGAGCTCATTTTTTTTGGTTGAAAAAATAACAATCAATCAAATTATGATTTTGATTCTCAATGATTAAGTAGCATGTATTGTACTATATAAAGATTAATTAAAGACAGAATAACATTATTAGCCTAACTTCTGCTTCAATGTTATCTTTTTCGTACTTTTCTCCTTCTGAACTCTGCCTTTTGCCATATTTTTCTCGAACTAGTTTACTCTTTGGTTTCAATTTTACATCCGGTGAGAACTGGTAATTTGGATCTCTCATTCGTGCTTGTATGGTCTTGAAAAACTGAATATTTAGTTGTTTAGTCCCTCCTTGTCTAAGCTCTGCATACTCTAGTTCTGAAACAACATTTTCTTATGCTCCAATTACAATATCCAAGTCACTCATAACCTACCACACATTGGTATACCTCCCATTTGGACCCTTCTTTAATTTCTTTAATGCATTCTCAACAACAATCTTCCTAGCTTGCTTTCCTGGTGTCACATTGGTATACCTCCCACACATTTATATATAAAACCAATCAAGCTAAAAATTAATAGTTACATTTCATCTAACATAATTTTATATCAAAGCATTTCCCACATTTTAATTATAAGGTTTCTTAAGAAAACTGTTCTAGAAATTTCTATTAAAAATCATGGCTGCATTACTTAGTTTTACACCATAGCTGCATTTCAGTTCTAAATCTTTCCGCGCTCGCGCTCCTGTGTTTTACTTGCACCAGGTTTAACATCGAATAGACCCCTTCCCATGATGTTATATATGCTTACTTCTATAAAAGAATATATAAAGTCTATACAAGATATAACATGCAGAAAATTATCGAATACCCATGCATTTATTTTTTACAATCTGTGTCTTAGTTGTAAACACAGGAAAAAAAAAAAAAGAATGATTGTGTTAAACATAGCATATATATCTTAGGCCTTAACAAACCTATAACCACATCAGAGTAACATTCGTTCAGCCTATTTCTATGATCTCCCTTTACAAAATTGAGACCATTTCTCACACTTTTAATTATAAGCTTGCTTAAAAAACCTCTTTTACAGCAGTTAGCAAGACTCGAATTGCATCTAGCAGGACTAGGTGGTGAAAGTTCAGGACCTGAAATTGCATGATAGGAACAAAAGATGAGTCAAATGATTCAGGAATAAGTTCAGCAACAGGTAGCAGAAACATGTATATATGCTTCATCATATATAATTATATATAAAGCTAAGAAGTATTTTAAGCAGCCTAAAATATAACTGATTCTATAAGAGAAAAATATATACAGAAGAATTTCTTGAACTCTTACCAATCAGATTTTGATCACCTTATGAAGAAAATCACAACTGCATAGCAAAAAGAATTATATTATCTCTCTATCAATCCCTTGCCTTCTTTATTCTTTTTATTAGAGATTCTATTGATGCTTGGATTCTACTTCCTTCTGTTTGCATCACTGCTTGAGATGCCTCACGTAGATGCTGAATCCCACGACCCAAACTGGCAATGGAGGGGGCTGCAGGGAGAGACTCAACAGCACACTCAATCCCATCACCATAAAAAAGCAAGCCTGAACAAGTTCCAATACTGCCGGCAAATGTAGCCCAAGGCAAGAACCCAACATGCTGCACCTTTCGCTTCCTCATTATTTCATAGAAAGCTGTTCTCATGACTGAAATACTGTTTTTTTGGGCAGAGGCTATAACACTGTGAGCAACTCCTCGAATCTTTTCGGTAGATACTGCTGCCTTCATGATGCCAGACGTTTTTGCTCCTGAAGTTGCAATCCCTGGAGCCACAACTTTAGAAGGGCCAAAGGCAAAAGCCAGCACTTTCTGCATCTGGCTGAGACCGATTTTGAGTGAAGTTGGAATTTTGAAAGTGACAACCTTCACCAGTGTTGACGCAGGGACTACTTTGGTCAGCGATGAAGCTCCCAAAACTGCTGTTGCTCCGGCACCTACTGCCACCATAGATTTATCTGTTAATAGCCGCTTCTTCTCATTATGATTCAACATAACCCCTTTACCTTCAGAATTTGTGATTAGTTCTCCAATCAGCTCTTTGACTTCAACAGGGAGAGGAGTATCCCAATGTTTCCTAAGACCAGCCAAGGCACTAGCGTCAACCACCACCACAATGGTCTTAAACTTAACAGCCTGGCTCCGGATAGCCTGTGCGAAGAGCGCGTGTGACTTGTCATCAATGGGAAGATCCGAGAACTCAATCTTATCCGACTTTGCAGCACCTTTCCCGTTAACAGGCCTCAACCCCTTATTATTCAGAGCAATTCTAAGCCCCTCAACAGCAATCCGGAAAGTATAGACCTCAGAAACGGTACTTTTATCAAGAACCTCCCCTCTATTCACATCCAACAACATCTTCTGCACATGTGCCAGTGCCTTCCCGAGTGACGGAAGATCACCAAATATACTATACAAATCCTCAAGCAAAGGATAAATAGACCTGGCAAAACCCGGGGTCTCGTAACTACTTGAAGGCCGAATTTCCTCAATACTACCCCTCTCCAAAACAGAACTACTAAGCAAAAGTGGACCCGAATTCCACGACAAAGCCTTAGCCAACATCATCCTAAGTTCCTTATCAAGAGAAAACCTTTTCAAAGCCGAAGGAGCCCAAGAAGCAGCATGCTGCTGAGGAACCAAACAATTAACAAGACTTCGAAAATGGCTACCACTGTCAACAACTCCACCACCATTATTGCAATCACTATCACTATTATTATTACTATTATTGCCCCAACAAGAGGGAGAGGGAGAGGGAGACTCTATAACAAAAAACGACGATCCAACATCCTCAGCAGCCCTCTTAGCCGCCAACAAGGGACCATGAAAACTGGTCCCGAAAATCTCCCTCAGCACGAAGTTCCCTGCAACAGTCTCGTACTTGTCCGTACCAATTGTATCAACAAGGCAACGTTTGAGTACCCCGAAAGATGAGGTCGGTAACGGAACGAAGTGTTGTTGTTCTTCTTCTTCGGACTGAAGCTGAGAGAAGGGGGAAACAGCGGCGGCAGCGGCGGCGGCGGCTTGCACCAAAACGGCGTCGGGTTTGATCTCCCTGATGAGACACGTGGCGTCGGAGGCTGATCGCTCCGATAAGTTGAGGACGGAGAGGATGTAAATTAGGGTTTGGGTTTGGGGATCGCGCACCGCGAACACGAATTGCTTCGTGTCTTCGGGGACGCTCAGTTTCTTCACCAGTTGTTTCGAATCTCTCAGCTCGTCCACTCTGAATGGCCACACGTTTAGCAGATTCCGCAACCACATTTTCAGAGAAAAAACCAAAAATGAATGAATTTGGAACGAAGAAGAAAAAGGTGGATTTGATTCTGTGTGTGTTGTAGGGTGCTTCTGCTTCTCTCGGTAGCGCGCCAATGAAGGTATCAATTGTGAAGGTGCGGGTTTGACCCGTGGAATCCACCGGTTGCCCGTAAGGCTGCTTAATTCATGGTTTGAGAATCCCGCCAAATACCTTAAGAATCTTACTTAATTCGGATTCTTTCATGATTGACTTGTGATATTTTGAGCATCTAAATTACAAGTATGACTTTCAAATCGGCATTTAGTATTGGCTCATGGGTGCTTAACAAATATCAAACTAGGCTTCTTGGTGATAATGTGTAAGCCTTGATATGTACTAAAAATTGGTTACTAGGATTTGATGAGCAAGGTAAATAATGTGTAATAATTGTTGTCTTTTAATCACTTGAGTTTATTCTAATATTTATTATTGTTTTGAGTTTTAAGAAAAGAATATGAAGATGTGGAGATGAAGAATGCTCAAGCTACTTCAAATATGAAATCATTTGTTGTTGGAGATGTTTAAGTTTCATATTTTAGATTTATTGCTTGAATTTTCTTTTGTTAAGACATTATTTATTGATGTAATTGATTAATTGTTGATATTTTATTTACATTTGTATTGAACTTAATTTGATTGCGTTGCATTTTTATTGAAATTAAAATTCTTTTAAAACTAGGCTCGCGGATCGGCCCGTTTGACCCGCGGGGTCCGCGGGTGGGGGAAGACCAATTTATTAGGTCCGTATAAGAATGCGGGACGGGCTGGCCGGGTCTGCTGCCAATGCGGGCGGACCGACCCACTTACCCACCCCTACTCACACAACTTGAAACGCACCGTTTCGCCCATTACCTAAAAACCTAATAATAGTAATCTAGTACAATATATATATATATATATATATATATATATATATATATATATATATATATATATCCAAATTGTCAAGGGATACTGGGTAAGTAAACTTCTTTGTGTGTAGTGCACAAAAATTAATAACTTTTAAATTGATCTTATTCCATAATATTATGGTACATCCTTCACACGTTATCACCACCTCTTTTTAATTATATTGTCACTAAGGGTCGTCATCCCCACCTTGGACTGTAGCACCACATATCTCCTCTGCGTGGCACCACTTCCACCACGACACAAATTTGAGCACGCCATCAACCTTGATGCCACCAGATTTGTGCTCGTGTTGTCACCTTCAACCTCGTCAATGATGCGCGACCCAACCAGGTCCTACATGCGCGACCATCTCCGACCCTATACCACATCATTCGTGTGCACGCTCCAACACCCTCGCGCGCTACACCGCCACACGAGACTCCACCTCTTCTTTGACTGTGACTCCTTTCGTTAGATTTGAAACCTGGCAATGAAAGAAGCCCTAGATCTAAATCTTATGTTACGATATTGAATGACACTGGCGTCGGGATCAATGAAGACGATGGCAATGAAAATTGGCCCTCTTTTTTGTATTCGATGAAAAAAGTATGGTGTCTTGATTTCTAAACTAAAATTATGATTTGGGGAAGAAGAGGGAAAAGGGAGTGGCGGAGGAGGATTATGGATAACAACGATGTTTTTGGTGGCGGTGGGTAGTAACTAGATGGCAGTGACAATGGAGGAGTTGTTTAAATTGTGGTGCAAAGGATGCATCACTGCCAGAAAATTGACTCTGGTGGCGGGTGGCAGAGTAATTGGAGAGAAAAAGAGAAATGATGATAAGACGTAGAGGATGCACCATAGTACTATGGAATAAGATGAATCTAATGACTATTATTTTTTATGCACCATACACAAGTTATATAACTTTTGCATTGTAGGTTGTGCCATCCAAATCATGTCAAAACAATTTACAATAACTCACATACATATTTAACGAATCGAGGTAAATCACCAAGTCCCCGTAGCATACTATAGTACTATCTTCACTTCAATGCAAAATCATTTCTTCCATTTTTTGTATTTTTAATATTTTTATCATGGTCCAAATCATGTCAAAATTATGTTGTTTATATTTTTTTATGCTCTCTTATGATTTTCATAATAAATTGGAATGAGAGACCTTTTGGGAAATTTTTCGATAAATGTGTGAATGAAGATAAAACACAATGAAAAGTCTCGTATTGGTTTGTGGGAATAATCATTCATTAATTCTAAAAGTAGTCATATATGATTGTTGAGGTCTTGGAAAGAGTTACTTACATAAGGTTTTGACGAACAAGAGTGTTGAGTGAAATGTCGTAGTTTGTGAGCTGAAAAATCGACAATCAATGATGTTACAAATGTCACGATGCTCCCAATCCATTGGATTAGAAATTAATCTTGCTCGTGGTGTGTAAATGCTACTGACCCAAAAGAATTTTGTACATGATAGGAATCAAACATGAGTTCTCTCGTTAAATAAATCATTCTCACTCATCTTATATCATTGCACTCATCCTTTGGGTTTAAAAAAATTAAGACTAAAATTATATTTGAATTTATTTATTGATATTTGGATGATTTAATTTAACAAAAATATTTAAAAATATCATTTTTTTAAATCGTGACCACCAAAAATTAAACTAATAAAATCATGATCATTGAAAATAAAAATAAAAAATTAATAGTCAAATGTTACGTAAGATAAAGTATGCCAGTTAAAAGTTAACTTTTAAAATTTAATAGCCAAAGTTTTGAATTGGATGGTAAGACTAAATTTTTTAACTCTTAAAAATTGAGAAACTGAACGTGTCTAATTTTTAATTGAGAATCAAAATTGGGGATCAAGAAAAACAAGAGGACCCATATGAGTATAGGAGTTTGGAAGACAAGAGCCTGTCTTGCCTCTTCGGTATGATATTCTCTCCAATTAAAATCTGGACCATTGTATTCTCTTATTTATTTAATTTTTGTACGATAATTAATCAAATGGTTGTGATTTGACTAATGAAAAAGTAGGGATATTGTTGATTATTTACAGGATTTATAAATTGGATGAATTGAATTTAGTCAAGTTTGAGAAAAATGTAATTTTCTAAAATTTAAAACTGTGTCTGCTAAATATTTAGGCTTTTAGATGTAATTTTAATTATTATTACTATCATTAAATTTATATATTATTTGTTGTTTTGAAAAGTTAAATCTTTCAAGATTTATAAATCTAATTGTAACTGGACCTCTAATTAATGAAAGGTCAAGTGACAATCACAATTAATACTTGTTGTTAGTGTTTGTGGTACAATATTATCAACATGTGATACCTAAAAAATTTAGGTCCTTAAATAAATATTATCTACTTATCTTAAAATGAACTTTAGTGACCAAAGATAATATTTTTAGACTTTGGAGGGATGAAAAATAATAATAATTTTTTTACAGAGACTAAAATCAAAA